>NC_053394.1:63970445-64270445 GCF_905171765.1 Bufo bufo
CATCGCCACTGGCCATGTTGGTGGAGTACTCGAAACAGCGCAACAGGGCACACAGGTCTCACATGGAGGCCCAGTCATTGGTGGTGAAGTGAAGCTGCTCCGCAGTGCGACTGACCCGTGCGTGCTGCAGCTGAAACTCCACTATGGCCTGCTGCTGCTCGCACAGTCTGTCCAGCATGTGCAAGGTGGAGTTCCACCTGGTGGGCACGTCGCATATGAGGCGGTGAGCGGGAAGGCCGAAGTTACGCTGTAGCGCAGACAGGCGAGCAGCAGCAGGATGTGAACGTCGGAAGCGCGAACAGACGGCCCGCACTTTATGCAGCAGCTCTGACATGTCGGGGTAGTTGCGAATGAACTTCTGCACCACCAAATTCAGCACATGCGCCAGGCAAGGGATGTGCGTCAAATCGGCTAGTCCCAGAGCTGCAACAAGATTTCGCCCATTATCACACACCACCAGGCCGGGCTTGAGGCTCACCGGCAGCAACCACTCGTCGGTCTGTTGTTCTATACCCCGCCACAACTCCTGTGCGGTGTGGGGCCTGTCCCCCAAACATATGAGTTTCAGAATGGCCTGATGACGTTTACCCCGGGCTGTGCTGAAGTTGGTGGTGAAGGTGTGTGGCTGACTGGATGAGCAGGTGGAAGAAGAAGAGGAGGAAGCTGAGGAGGAGGAGGAGGAGACAGGAGGCAAAGAATGTTGCCCTGCGATCCTTGGCGGCGGAAGGACGTGCGCCAAACAGCTCTCCGCCTGGGGCCCAGCCGCCACTACATTTACCCAGTGTGCAGTTAGGGAGATATAGCGTCCCTGGCCGTGCTTACTGGTCCACGTATCTGTGGTTAGGTGGACCTTGCCACAGATGGTGTTGCGCAGTGCACACTTGATTTTATCGGATACTTGGTTGTGACGGGAAGGCACGGCTCTCTTGGAGAAGTAGTGCCGGCTGGGAACAACATACTGTGGGACAGCAAGCGACATGAGCTGTTTGAAGCTGTCTGTGTCCACCAGCCTAAATGACAGCATTTCATAGGCCAGTAGTTTAGAAATGCTGGCATTCAGGGCCAGGGATCGAGGGTGGCTAGGTGGGAATTTACGCTTTCTCTCAAATGTTTGTGAGATGGAGAGCTGAACGCTGCCGTGTGACATGGTTGAGATGCTTGGTGACGCAGGTGGTGGTGTTGGTGGTACATCCCATGTTTTCTGGGCGGCAGGTCCCAACGTTCCTCCAGAGGCGGAGGAAGAGGCCGAGGCAGCAGCAGCAGAAGAGGCCGAGGTGGCAGCAGCAGAAGAGGTAGCAGGGGGAGCCTGAGTGACTTCCTTGTTTTTAAGGTGTTTACTCCACTGCAGTTCATGCTTTGCATGCAGGTGCCTGGTCATGCAGGTTGTGCTAAGAATCAGAACGTTAATGCCTCGCTTCAGGCTCTGATGGCACAGCGTGCAAACCACTCGGGTCTTGTCGTCAGCACATTGTTTGAAGAAGTGCCATGCCAGGGAACTCCTTGAAGCTGCCTTTGGGGTGCTCGGTCCTAGATGGCGGCGGTCAGTAGCAGGCAGAGTCTCTTGGCGGCGGGTGTTCTGCTTTTGCCTACTGCTCCCTCTTTGTCTTTTGCTACGCTGTTGGCTCGGTCTCACCACTGCCTCTTCCTCCGAACTGTGAAAGTCAGTGGCACGACCTTCATTCCATGTGGGGTCTAGGACCTCATCGTCCCCTGCATCGTCTTCCACCCAGTCTTGATCCCTGACCTCCTGTTCAGTCTGCACACTGCAGAAAGACGCAGCAGTTGGCACCTGTGTTTCGTCATCATCAGAGACGTGCTGAGGTGGTATTCCCATGTCCTCATCATCAGGAAACATAAGTGGTTGTGCGTTAGTGCATCCTATCTCTTCCACCCCTGGGGAAGGGCTAGGTGGATGCCCTTGGGAAACCCTGGCAGCAGAGTCTTCAAACAGCATAAGAGACTGCTGCATAACTTGAGGCTCAGACAGTTTCCCTGATATGCATGGGGGTGATGTGACAGACTGATGGGCTTGGTTTTCATGCACCATCTGTGCGCTTTCTGCAGAAGACTGGGTGGGAGATAATGTGAACGTGCTGGATCCACTGTCGGCCACCCAATTGACTAATGCCTGTACCTGCTCAGGCCTTGCCATGCTTAGAACGGCATTGGGCCCCACCAAATATCGCTGTAAATTCTGCTGGCTACTGGGACCCGAGGTAGTTGGTTCACTAGGACGTGTGGCTGTGGCAGAACGGCCACGTCCTCTCCCAGCACCAGAGGGTCCACTAACACCACCACGACCATGTCCGCGTCCCTTACTAGATGTTTTCCTCATTGTTACCGTTCACCACAATAAGAAAAAATTATTTGGCCCAATGTATTGAATTCAAATTCAGGCCTTTTTTTTTACAGACACCTAACACTATCTGGCTATCTATTTAGGTACCATATTACACTAATAAAGGCACAGCAGTAACGACAGATTTAGCTGAATATAAATTTGAGGCCTAGTATTTAGGCGCTGGATGACAGGTATACGTTTACGCAGAGAATTAGACTTGGAATTGCACAGTAGCGTGTGTGTGAAGTTATTGAGAATGACCCTATCAGCACCTTGAATCTAATATACCCTTTTAGGGATAGATTTAAAGTAGGCCTGATACAGCAGAAACCACTAATTTAGAGAATTGCAAAATTGGGAATTGTATTTCAACCCAGAACAAAAACTGTGCTTTGACGGACACTAAATAACTTGACCAGCTAAAGCAATAATGACAGATTTGGATGAATATAAATTGGAGGCCTATTTTTTAGGCGCTGGGTGACAGATATACGTTTACACACAGAATTAGATTTGGAATTGCACTGTAGCGTGTGTAAAGTTATTGAGAATAACCCTATCTGCACCTTGAATCTTATATACCCTTTTAGGGATAGATTTAAAGTAGGCCTGATACAGCAGAAACCACTAATTTAGAGAATTGCAAAATTGGGAATTGTATTTCAACCCTGAACAAAATATATCCTTTGCCAGACAGCAGACAGTATTACAATTGGCTGGCCACAGCTGAAACACCAGATTTAGGGTACTGCTATTTTGTCAATTGTATTTCACCCCTCAATAAAATAGCAAGCACAGCCAAGCCCCATATGTAGGATATAGCCAAAAAATAACCACACTATTGATGGTTAAATGCACTTGGTGTGACAGCTTGCCCCATATGTAGGATATAGCCAAAAAACAACCACACTATTGATGGTTAAATGCACTTTGTGACAGGCTCAGCTTGCCCCTGATGTAGTATATGGCCAAAAAATAACCACACTATTGATGGTTAAATGCACTTGATGACAGCTTGACCCTGATGTAGGATATAGCCAAAAAATAACCACACTATTGATGGTTAAATGTACTTGGTGGCAGCTTGTGCTGGCTCACCACAAGCCACAAAATGGCCGCCGATCAACCCAGAAAAAAGTGAATGAAAAACGCTCTGGGCAGCCTAAAAACAGTGAGCAATTGAATAGCAGCAGTTCAATGATCCACAGCTGTAGATCGATCACTGAATGAAGTCTTTTGGAGGAGTTAATCACTGCCTAATCTCGCCCTAACGTCGCAGCTGCAACCTCTCCCTACACTGATCAGAGCAGAGTGACGTGCGGCGCTACGTGACTCCAGCTTAAATAGAGGCTGGGTCACATGCTGCACTGGCCAATCACAGCCATGCCAATAGTAGTCATGGCTGTGATGGCCTCTTAGGGCAAGTAGTATGACGCTTGTTGATTGGCTGCTTTGCAGCCTTTCAAAAAGCGCCAAGAAAGCGCCGAACACCGAACCCGAACCCGGACTTTTACGAAAATGTTCGGGTTCGGGTCGATGTCACGGACACCCCAAAATTCGGTACGAACTCGAACTATACAGTTCGGGTTCGCTCATCCCTAGTAATAACAAATCTCCTTCATTGTATTTTTCTATGGTCAGCATAAAACTTTTACACTATTACCGTAAACATAACTACATTTTCCTTTTTCCCCCTCTATCTTCATGTATCTAGAAACTACTACCCCTGGTAAGTATAATGCATTCAATGTCCAGCTCATGCTGTATGTGGTAACTCTTTAGGTTGCATCTAGTTTTGCAGCTCAGTTTTATTTAAAAGGATTGTGGTTGTTTTTTGGCAGACCTTTCCCCCTGCCCAGACCTGCATAGGGAAGCATACTTGTTCGCCACCACTGGGTCCCATCTCCTTTGCTCACCGGCCTCGGTTGCCTACTGGGGTCCCCTGCTGTCAACATCCACTTTGATTCCAAAGTTTACTTTGGGGTGGGTTCCAATCAGCATTATGTATTTCGTTATGGATTTCCGTTATAACATGGTTATAACGGAAAATAACGGAATCCATAAGACGGAAGTCAAAGCGGAAGCCTTTAAGAAGCATTCCGTTTTGATCTGCCATAATAGAAGTCTATGGGAATCATAACGGATCCGTCTAGTTTCCATTATGCAAGACGGAAACCAAAGTCCTGTCGACAGGACTTTTTTGTCCGTTCTGCATAACGGGAACCAGATGGATCCATTATGATTCCCATAGACTTCTATTATGGCGGAAAGCAAAGCGGAATGCCTTTTAAGGGCTTCCATTTTGCATTCCGTCATAGTACAAGTCTATGTGCAGCATAAAGGGTCTGTCCTAGTTTCTGTTATGAGGACTGGACTCCTGCATAATGGATCCGTTATGATGCCCATAGACTTGCATTATGAAGGCATTTTGGTATTTTTGTTCTCTTACTCATTTCTTTTAAGATACAGCATGCTTGGGGTAGCAGTTTTGAGGATGTATTTGTCACCACAGACCTGAATTGTAGAACAAAATCCATGAAAAAAAAAGCATATAGTGTAAATACATAATATATTTGTAATGTAATATGTAATGCTATTTACATAATATTTTATTGTAAAAATTATTGTTATAAAATATGTTTGTTCCTTTTAATTAAATCTTTTTTTATTGACTTATTTGGTCTAGGTAAAATGAAAGATATTTTCTGTAAGTATGATTTGTTATATATAATAATTATTCAAGGACTCTGAGATATGTATTTTTAGATCGAATGGGGTACAGTCAGACATGGCAGATTTGTCTCTGACTTCTACATCTGATCAGTTCCATTCATCTGGTCATTAGTAGGACTACAAATCTGCCACATTAGTAGGACCACAAATATACCTTTAGTTGGTGAAGTCCTTCCCTTTATATTGATGACCTATTCTTAGGATACCTGTAGGTCATCAATATCAGATCGGCAGGGATTGGTGGAAGTGCTGGGTGTTGGACCCCCACCTATCAGATATTGATGATCTATCCTTAGGATAGGGGATCAATGTTCAACACCCGGAAACCCCCTTTAATGCTTTTTTAGCTTGTATGGATTCATATTAAATGTCATTGCTACTGTCGATGAGACAGAAATCCATCTTTTTGATGTGATGGACTCACAGCTGCTTGGTTTATGACCATACACAGTTCTCATGCAAGGACTGTACCGTTATCCTCTGACGGTAAACGATGAAGGTTCTCATTGAATGACTGAAAGCAAAGTTCTTAAAATTTTGAGGATTTATATAGAAAAAGCCTACATTATTCCATACAAAGAATATCCATTACGTATTAAAAATAGAATTGCCCTATAGAATAAATAGAAAAAGGGATCCTATTGCATATGCTACATTTGTGTCAAAATGTAGGCACCTACTGTATATTAGGACCTTTGTCTCTTGTCCACCTTCCTGCTTCTGGGGTCCTACTGGACTCCTTATCAATTACAAAGTGTCCATGTTACGCATAAGTATGAAGGCCATTTATATGTTCATCTGATGAACATCAACCTGAAGCCAGGATTAGAGCACTGAACGGTGCTATCCTTTCATAGAGATGAGATTTGTAAGTGTATGATATCTATTATTTGATTTAATGAGTAGCTTGCAGATGCAGCCAGAAGCTTTTGGCTCTTCCTCAGTTACTGTATTACATGGGCCACATCAGGGGCGTAGCTATAGGGGAAGCAGGGGAAGCGGCTGCTTTGGGGCCCTGACCCAGAAGGGGCCCATCCAGGAGGAGGAGGAGGACTAAAGGATTTGGTCAGGGCCCCCTCAACAGTATTACACAAATGGATGGAACAGCTGCCGGGCCTGGTCTGAGAGAGCGATCTTTACTAGCCACAGGAATGGGGGCGGCATGAAAGGAAGGGGTTGTGAAAAAATTACTGTGGGAGGAGGGCCCCGTTCAAAAATTTGCTGTGGGGCCCAGTCATTTCTAGCTACGCCACTGGGCCACATCGTGCCTGAGAAAGTGGCCAAAGCAGTTTAGAAAAATTGCTTCTGCAATCTACTACAGTATAAAGATATCTATCATTCAATTAAATGCATTTACATGACATTTCTGTTTATTACTTCCTGTTTGACAAAATGAAATGCTATCATCACAAGGATCACTGCTATGAAATGCCCATTTGTCCCTTCATATGCACATCTGTCCCTGAGCGGATGGGAAGACTTTATGGCTGAAAATGACTGGGGGGTGCTATTCATTTCCATGGCTAAAGTTCTCCATTTACATGAGATGTACAGTACATTGGCTAAACCATCTGATTTCAGCAGGACAAGACGACCATCTACAGTATTGTTTATAGGGGGTGTCCTGATTCTCGTCCGACATCTACCGGATAAGGATGTCGGATTTAATCTCGCCTAATCCTTTGGAAACTGTTGTCTTCCTTCTCCCATCTGAGAACACATTCATGCTTGGTCAAGCCAAGTGTGCATGTGTATGAGGGGGGTCCAGGAGAGATCGAAGGTGTAAGGCCAGTGCATGATAGTGATTTCTAGCTTTGATTTGGCACTCAATTATTATTTGAAATTTTGTTGAGTGTCTTAATAGATAATATTTGTTTCACTTGCACATAGTATTTTTTTCTGCTGGTTAAATATAATAGTCTGTGTAACGACTCCAACACATGATAGATTAAACAGGTTTTCAGGGATTGCAATAACGATGGTCCATCCTTAGTATAGGACATCAATTTTAGACAGTAGTCACAATTAGTCCCCTGATATCTCTGCCAATCAGCTGACGTTTTTCCTATTAACTTCAATAGGGATAAAGGTCATTTCTTAGTGGTTTTTGTGTGATATGCAGTAGTACCACTGTGTACAGATGCAGCTGAGCTAAACTTATGGTTAATGCGTTAAGTAAAGAATTGCAAGAAAAATGTAACTAACTTTTCAATAGATTTCAATGGCTTTTGTCATGAGGTAACTGAGATAAACACTGTGACATCAATTTTAGCTCGGCTACCTCTATATTAGCCTAGATTCAACATAAAATACAGCACATGAGAAAACCAACAGCAAAAAGCATGCAAGCTGACAATGGAAACACATTATCGATTTATTATAATGTGCAAATCAAGGAATTAAGGCACTGATGACAATTGAGCATGATAGGGGACCGAATATTTTCAAAGACTGTGAACATTAATAAACTATTATTTTTATATATACTGCAGGGACTGTATGAAGTATATGCGATATATTGTATTGTTATATTATGATATACTGTACCATGTTATATTTCTTCTTCTTTCTTAAGGCTGTATGTTTCCTTATTGGAATGAATGTTCCGATTCTAAAACGAGGGATTGCAAATTTCTGAAAATATCCGGAGGAACGCTGGGCAATCAAAACAATTATTACTTCTTTAATAACAAAATGCCAGAATATAAGAAATGATGGATGATCTTGAAACAATAGGTTAGAATTGAGGCAATGTTTATTGATATGGATATCAAAAATGAAATGATTGTGCTGAAAATTGTACAAGAGTTTCTTTTCATAGGATGTGATCACTCATTTTAAAGCTTCTATTTCCACTGCCTTTAGATATGCTTAATGTTACTACTGTACCTTTCATGCACAGAAGTGATAATAGGATATATTCACACATGGCAGATTTGTTGCAGAAATTTCTGCAACGGTCACATTTATCTAAATAGGGTGTGCCAAAGTCTGCCATGTTTTATGTTACATGCAGCTAAAATGTCAATGGATTGTGTATGAATTAGAAGCAAGTGAATAGGCAAATATAATGTATTTTGCATCAATAAAATAAAGAGGACTTAAATAAAGAACTACAATGCTGCATGAATGTTTCCCATCCTCCATACTCTCATCCTAGCACAGTGGTGGGCAACCTTTTTTTTCAACTGAGCCAAATCTCGCCAAAACCACGATTGAAATTTATTTTGAGAGCCACATTTTTAAAACCGAAAATACATAGGATGGTACACTGTTTTTAGTTTCAATAAGTTTTTATTGAGAATATTGTGCATGCAAGTATCCACATAGGTCGGGTACTGTGGGACTCTTTGCACCGGCCCTGTCACGTGGACGTGACCAGAGCCTGTGCAAGGATTTTTTGGCAACACAAGCGAAGCTACATCTCGGTGACCCCCCCCTCCCCCCGCCCCGCCCGCAGCTCACCTGGTCCTGGTTCTGTCTGCAGCAGCTGGCTTCTCCTCTGTGTGGTCCTGATATCTTCGCTCTGCTTCAATCTGGTTTGAGGACTGTACTTTTCGCCCTATAAGATGCACATAGGTTTTAGAGGAGTATAATCAGAAACAATATTTTCCATTATACCTCAGGTCAGACCACCAATCAGACCCCCAATGTTAATCATACCTCAGATCAGCCCCCCATATCAGCCGTCAGCACCCCATCCATCATGCCCATGTCAGCCCCCATCCATCATGCCCCCATGTCAGCCGTCATGCCCCTATGTCAGCTGTCAGCCCCCCATGTCAGCACCCCATCCATCATGCCCATGTCAGCCGTCAGCACCCCATCCATCATGCCCATGTCAGCCGTCAGCACCCCATCCATCATGCCCATGTCAGCCGTCAGCACCCCATCCATCATGCCCATGTCAGCCGTCAGCACCCCATCCATCATGCCCATGTCAGCCCCCATCCATCATTACCCCCCATGTCAGCCATCAGCCCCCCATGTCAGCCGTCAGCACCCCATCCATCATGCCCATGTCAGCTGTCAGCCCCCATCCATCATGCCCCCCATGTCAGCCGTCATGCCCCTATGTCAGCCGTCATGCCCCTATGTCAGCCGTCAGCACCCCATGTCAGCCGTCAGCCATCAGCCCCCCATGTCAGCACTCCATCCATCATGTCCATGTCAGCCGTCAGCCCCCATCCATCATGCCCCCCATGTCAGCCATCATGACCTTATGTCAGCCGTCAGCCCCCCATGTCAGCACCCCACCCATCAAGCCCATGTCAGCCGTCAGCACCCCATCCATCATGCCCATGTCAGCCGTCAGCACCCATCCATCATTACTCCCATGTCAGCCATCATGCCCCCCATGACAGCCGTCAGCCCCCATCCATTATGCTCCCTAATGGGGGACAATGTTGGAGTCTGCACCATCGGGGGGGTGACATGATGAGGGACAATGTTGGAGTCGGTACCTGATATATCACTGGGGTCTGGCTGGAGTGGGGTCGGTCTGGTCCTGGCTCCAATCTCAGCTGGCTCTGCCTTAAGGTGTCTTCTCCAGAGTCCAGACTAGAGTCCAGCAGGGTCGGCCAAGTTCCAACAAGTCGTGCCTCAGTGTTACTCTGTGACTGTGTTCTTCTGCTGCCAGCCTGGAGGGGCAGCTTTTACAGGCCATAGCAGACAGAGCAGCTCCGCCTCCTCGCCTCCCTCCGCCGCGGCCCCACTGACAGTCAGTGACGCCTCCTTTGGCCTGAGCGCCGCACAGCACACATGTAGGCAGGACAGCCGCAGGCTGCCGCCCCCGAGAGGAGGGAGGGGAGCGGGCGCCCGGCACACAGAACAGTGCTCCAGACTAAAAAAAATTCCTAGTAGCCATTGGCTCCTGAACTAAAAAATTTAGGAGCCAAATCAAATTTTTAGTCGCCAAATCGAAACTGAATCAAAATTTTGGTATCGTGACAACGCTACGCCAATCAGATCGGCGTAGGGTTGTTTTGAAACCCAAATTTTGATTCGCTTTCGTCACCATAAAAAAGTATTGTGATACTCAATACTGTGCAAAAAAAAAAAAACACCAAAAAAAGCCGCGTGCATTTCGCATTTTATGAAACATTCGGCCCATAATAGAACAGTCCTATGCTATTTTTTGGGGTGACAAGGTGACTAAAAAGGCTATGTAATATGTTTATTTATTTATTGTTTATATATTTTATATTTAAAATTGGGAAAGGGGGGATTTAAACTTAATATTTTAAAGTACTTTCACATTAGCGTTTTTCATTTCCGGCACTGAGTTCCGTCACAGGGGCTCTATACCGGAAAATAACTGATCAGTTTTATCCCCATGCATTCTGAATGGAGAGTAATCCGTTCAGGATGCATCAGGATGTCTTCAGTTCAGTCATTTTGACTGATCAGGCAAAAGATAAAACCGTAGCATGCTACGGTTTTATCTCCGGCGAAAAAAAATGAAGATTTGCCTGAATGCCGGCTCCGGCATTTTTCCCCATAGGAATGTATTAGTGCTGGATCCGGCATTCAAAATACTGGAATGCACCCGCACTAAATCCGGACCCATTCACTTCTATGGGGCTGTGCACATGAGCGGTGATTTTCACACATCACTTGTGCGTTGCGTGAAAATCGCAGCATGCTCTGTTGTGCGTTTTTCGCGCAACGCAGGCCCCATAGAAGTTAATGGGGCTGTGTGAAAATCGCAAGCAAGTGCGATTTTCACGCATGGTTCCTAGGATGAAAGTCTATTCACTGGATTATTTTCCCTTATAACATGGTTATAAGGGAAAATAATAGCATTCTGAATACAGAATGCTTAGTACAAGGTCAATATAATAAACATTGGTGGCGCAGTGCGCCCCCCCATCACCCCAATATAATAAACATTGGTGGCGCAGTGCGCCCCCCCCCCCCATCACCCCAATATAATAAACATTGGTGGCGCAGTGCGCCCCCCCAACACCCCAGTATAATAAACATTGGTGGCGCAGTGCGCCCCCCCCTCAATATAATAAACATTGGTGGCGCAGTGGGCAGTGCCAATGAGGGTTAAAAAATAAAAAAATAATTAACTCACCTCCTCCAATTGATCGTCTCCTGTTCTTACTTCTTTCTAGTTTCTTCAGGACGCAGGACCTGTGGTGACATCACTGTGCTCATCACATGATCCATCACCATGGTAATGGGCCATGTGATGAGCTCAGTGACGTCACCACAGGTCCTGAAGAAACTAGAAAGAAGTAAGAACAGGAGACCGGCAGCTACCTGATCAACTGGAGGAGGTGAGTTAATTTTCTTTTATTATTTTTAACCCTCATTGGCACTTCCCACTGTGCCACCAACGTTTATTATACTGGGGGGGGGGGGGGCGCACTGTGCCACCAACGTTTATTATACTGGGGGGGGGGCGCACTGTGCCACCAACGTTTATTACACTGGGGGGGGCGCACTGTGCCACCAACGTTTATTATACTGGGGGGGGGGCGCACTGTGACACTAACGTTTTTTATACTGGGGGGGGGTGGCGCACTGTGCCACCAATGTTTATTATACTGGGGGGGGGGGGCACTGTGCCACCAACGTTTCTTATACAAATACAGGAGGCGGGTGCCGGAATCAAATAGCCGGCACCCGACCTTTGTGACAGGAAGCTCACCTGAAGGGTTAACTCAACTGCAGCGGATCGCAGCTCCCTGTCACAGAGGTCGGGTGCCGGCTATTTGATTCCGGCACCCGCCTCCTGTATTTGTATTAACAGGTCAGTTTTCTTCATTGGTGGCGCAGTGGCCACAGCCAGACTCCGCCTACTATAACCAAGTCCCCTAAGTCTCCGCCTACTATAACCAAGTCCCCGAACATACCGGAGGACATAAGGGGAGAATGGAGCGGCGCCCAGGGATAATAGTAAGTGCAGTGAGATCCCTGGGCGCCGCTGTATATGTCATGATACTTAGTTCACAATGTTTGGACCGATGAAAGGTCCTCTTTAAATTCAATTACAAAAGTATTCAGAACTAGGTTCAAATCCTGATTTTAAAAATGTTGAATAATTTTCATGGGAAAACTCCTTTAACTAAGTTATTGCTGACATCACAAAGTGCTTCTATGATGCCACCCATGGTCAACCAGCCACCATGCTCTGACACTGAGTGAGGCTTGGAGTCATCTATTTATTCCCCAGTAATGATCCCAGTAGACACACCTGGGGTCTCCTCAAGCCAGGAGAAAGTACTGTAGTGGAAGGGAATGAGTGACATATCCCACTACCAGCCTAACATAGTAACATAGTACATAAGGCCGAAAAAAGACATTTGTCCATCCAGTTTGGCCTGTTATCCTGCAAGTTGATCCAGAGGAAGGCAAAAAACCCTGTGAGGTAGAAGCCAATTTTCTCCACTTTAGGGGAATAAAAAATTCCTTCCCGACTCCAATCAGGCAATCAGAATAACTCCCTGGATCAACGACCCCTCTCTAGTAGCTATAGCCTGTAATATTATTAAGCTCCAGAAATACATCCAGGCCCCTCTTGAATTCCTTTATTGTACTCACCATCACCACCTCCTCAGGCAGAGAGTTCCATAGTCTCACTGCTCTTACCGTAAAGAATCCTCTTCTATGTTTGTGTACAAACCTTCTTTCCTCCAGACGCAGAGGATGTCCCCTCGTCACAGTCACAGTCCTGGGGATAAATAGCTGATGGGATAGATCTCTGTACTGACCCCTGATATATTTATACATATTAATTAGATCTCCCCTCAGTCGTCTTTTTTCTAAAGTGAATAACCCTAATTTTGATAATCTTTCAGGGTACTGTAATTGCCCCATTCCAGTTATTACTTTAGTTGCCCTCCTCTGGACCTTCTCCAGCTCCGCTATGTCTGCCTTGTTTACAGGAGCCCAGAACTGTACACAGTACTCCATGTGTGGTCTGACTAGCGATTTGTAAAGTGGTAGGACTATGTTCATATCACGGGAATCTATGCCCCTTTTGATGCCACCCATTATCTTGTTGGCCTTGGCAGCAGCTGCCTGACACTGGCACTGACACTACATCCCACTTCATTGCAATCCAGCCCACGAATTCTTTAACAACCTTTCCAAACAAACTATTATTTCTTCCAGCCGAGGACTCTGGGTAAAATATACACCCTTCCAGCACTTTACACTTTCTTATACTGTTCTTACAACCAAGGACTGGTCACTTCATAATCACATCACAGTGAATTACTTGCAATCCCAAAAATGACCAAAACAGATATTAGGAGTTTGTTTCCAAAGAATTGCCGAGCGTCTTATATGTACGTGTAAAATGAAGGCTTGAATTAAATGTACAATAACCTTCCTTTTAATTGGTATAAATGGGACCTACTGGTAATATGTGTACAATTATCAGCTATTCTGGATAGAGGATATTCAGGGGGGGAAAAAAAAGTATCTTTTAGCAAAAATCTGCTATATCACTTTCTAATCATATGAATATTCTCTACTTCCTCTGGTATTAGTCACTGTTAGATAAGCAGAATCCTGGAGTATTACCAGGAAGCTAAAATCCCAGAACTTGGGGAGCCAGGCTTGTCAATAGAAACATATATCTACACAGAGTAAGTCACAATGGTATAATACAATACCTGCTGCTCCCATAGAGGGTTCACTTATTTTTGTGTATAGAGGATACAAGGTATGATGACTCTTTACACCTCATGCTCAGATTCTCACATTTCAGATATCTTAGTTTTCCTCGATTACTGTCTTATCTGAACAGATCCAAGATTGAAAGCATCTCTGTGTAGGTGACACAGCTTTTACAGTAGATATGGCTGGTGGCAGTCGAGAGATGGAACTGAGCATGTGTGACCACCTCAGCGATGTTGCTAAGGTGGACAGAGAAATAACATGAAGAACAAACAGCAGGTATGGAGTTATACAGGCACATTTTAAGAAATAATTTAGTGGCTAAACTAAATTTTTAAATACATTCAGTCACAAAGTTATTCAGATCCAGGCTCAGATCTTGGTTTGAAAAATATAGAATCGTATTCATGGGACAACTTCTTTAAGCAAGTGGTTTTGTCCAGTGAAAGCTTGCAGCAACCTGGCCGCAGGGGGCAAAATGTGAGTTATGGTGGGCCGATGGGTGTAGTAGTTGTTTACTCACAGTTCTGTAGAGCTCCCTGTGCCGGCGTGCAGTGAATGGAAGGACAGCACCAGTTCCTTCGGGGCACACGCTGTTGTCCTTGGACTCCCTCCAGATGGTGGTTGAGGTGCCCTTGATAGTATGTTTTTTTAGGTGCAGGGGAAGCAGGGTCCCTGGTGTTCGTGATGCCAGCTCCGGAAGGTGAAATTAAGGATAATAAAGAACAAGGAGAGTCAAAGGCTGATGAACAAACTGGAACTTTACTTACCCAATTACCTTGAGGTAAATGCAATTCCAAGAAAAGTGCTTTGGTTTACAGTGATGAGGTAGAGCTGCCACTCCAGACAACAGGCTTGGTGGTTGGTTGTGACCCAGGCTTTAGCTTATCTGGTGAAGCAGAGATAACTTTCTTAGCTGTGCTTTTCCTCTCAATTAAACTAGACTTCAAATTAATTTAGTTTGAAGAGGCTCACCCGCTAGCGAGGGTTAGGGTGGTGCCTTTGACAAGACTGACTCACCCTGTCAGAGGAAAAATAATAAATTGTACATATAGTGTTTGTCGGGCACTCGCTACAATGGTTCACTCAGAGAGCAGGAGGTTTAAATATAAAATCCTATTTTATTGTTCTATAAACATATATGTTAGGTTTGGCGATTACAAAAAATATACATAAAAACACTAAATAAAAGATAATAAGTAATATATATAACTTTATAAAACTTTAAAACTTCTATGACACACTGTTGGTATACTCCTATAACATACAATTGATAAAGCTCCTATGATACACTGTTGGTGAGAGCTGGTAGTATAATTTTCTTATGACCTACTATTAGTAAAAGTTGCTAGTGTACCATGTTTTGGACACTAGATGGCGCTTGTGTTCTACTTTCAGCTTCAGCTGCAATGTGTTTATCGGCTGCAATGTATTTCTTATCAGCCAGATGGCGCTAGTCTTTGCAGTAATAGGTCATTTCTTGCAAAGTTCAGCTGTGTACAGATCCAACTTGTGGATGATTACTTGCAGAGTTTAGCTGGAAATTTTATATGCATATCAAGTGTTACTCAAGATTGTTCAAAAGTCAAAACGTTGATTTATCCTCTATGGAGAGGTGCACATATGCATTTTATATGGATCTGTCCATGAGGTAAATTAGTTTAAGTGCACAGTCCTAATGTGCTATATAGCCTTTTAACTGTCGTGGCATCCCACGTGTTAATATAATATTAAATACCTCTTGTTGCCCTTAATGGCTTTGTCTTGATACCATAGAGCAGGGGTCAGCAACCCCCGTGCAGCGCGTGCCCCGGCATGGCACGCGAGTCTGTCTCTGCTGGCACAGTGTGAACGGCTGTCAATTACGTGATTCGCCCACCGCACCTCTGACATTGCCACATTTCATTGGCTTGCAAAGGCGCGCTGAGGAGGCTCTCAGCGGTCTGCCCGATCTCCCGCCTGCAGTGCCTGGCGGTTCCCTCGTACAGCAGCAGAAATTGTTCCCTGCCCAGTTTCATCAGGAGCCAGAGCGCAGTGGAGAGAGCTGAAGGATCACCCTGCAGGTTTACGGTATGTGCCCCATGCTTTCTGCCTGCTGTCTGTATGCTGCCCAATTTTACTTTATGTGTTCCATGCTGTATGTATGTTGCCAAGTTTTACTTTATGTGCCCCATGCTGTGTGTATGCTGCCCAGGATTACCCAATGTGCCCCATGCGGTCTGTATGCTGCCCAGGAGTACCCAATGTGCCCCATGCTGTCTGTATGCTGCCCAGGATTACCTAATGTGCCCCATGCTGTCTGTATGCTGCCCAGGATTACCTAATGTGCCCCATGCTTTCTGTATGCTCAGGATTACTTAATGCGGCCCATGCTGTCTGTATGCTGCCCAGGATTACCCAATGTGCCCCATGCTGTCTGTATGCTGCCCAGGATTACCTAATGTGCCCCATGCTTTCTGTATGCTGCCCAGGATTACCTAATGTGCCCCATGCTGTCTGTATGCTCAGGGTTACTTAATGTGGCCCATGCTCTCCGTATACTGCTCAGGAATACTATATGTGGCCCATGCTCTCTGTCTACAGCCAATGTTGGTCCTTAAACCTGCACACACGCAGATCCCCACAAATGCACTGCAGTATCTTGATCCACAAATAGCATTGATTTTATTCCGGTCCTATATATTAGGACAGGAATAAAATCAAAGCTATTTGTGCATCAAGATACTGCAGTGCATTTGTGGGGATCTGCGTGTGTGCAGGTTTGAGGACCAACATTGGCTGTATACAGAGAGCATGGGCCACATAAAGCAATTCCTAATCTTTTCCTAACTCTTCCAGGCTCCGGAAGTCCTGACATAACCAGCTAGCCAGAACCTTAATACAGTACAAAAATGGCAGCCAAGTGCAGCAGTCGTTCTTTTCAAACTGCGTGGACAAATGACTTTGGTTTTGTTAAGAGAGGAGATCGAGCCATATGTTCTCTATGTTGTGAACATGTTGTGTGCCGAACATCGAGTGTGCGGCGTCACTTTGAAACAAAGCATGAGAAAAAGTTCAAAGATGAAGCAGACAGAGCAGAAAGTATCAGGAGAGCTGTGGCAAAATATGAAAAGCAAAGTGTTTTGTTTAAAGGCCTAAGCAACACTAGAACTCTGGCTACACAAGCCAGCTTTAAACTTTCTGAATGTATTGCCAAACATGGAAAACCATTTACAGATGGAGAGTACTTGAAAGATACCTTCCTAAGCAGTGCAGACATTTTATTTGATGGGTTACCAAACAAAGAGACAATTATTTCAAGAATTAAAGATTTGCCAGCTTCAGCAAGAACTGTAGAACGAAGGATTTCACTAATGGCAGAAAATATCTGTTCCCAGCAATCTGATGGACTGACAGATGCACCGGTGTTCAGTGTGGCTGTGGATGAAAGTGTTGACATCAATGACATCCCACGGTTAGCTGTTGTTGCACGATACTGTGGTGGAAACAGAATGTGAGAGGAACTCTTCTGCCTTAGGCCCATGTATGACACTACAAGAGGAGAAGATGTGGCAAGAGCATTTACTGACCATTTTAACAAAAAAAATATAGACATGAAGAAAATCTTTGCCATCACAACAGATGGTGCCCCTTCTATGGTGGGGAAGCAAAAGGGGTTTGTGAGTTTAATTGAAAGTCAGATCGGTCACCCAGTCATGAAATTTCATTGCATTATTCACCAAGAAAATTTATGTGCCAAAATATCTCATTCTGATTTGAGTGCTGTTATGAACACAGTAGTTAAAATTGTTAACTATCTTATTGCTCGCTCATCATTAATACACCGACAGTTTCGAACACTACTGGAGGAAATGGAGAGTGTTTATAAAGATTTGCCTCTACATTGCCCTGTAAGATGGCTCAGTGGCGGGAAGGTTTTGGAGCGGTTTGTGGAGTGTTTTGATGCGATCCACACATTTTTAAAAGAGAAGGGTTTGCACTACCCAGAGCTAGAGGATGAGCAATGGCTAGTAAAACTTATGTTTTTGACAGATATTATAGGACATCTCAACACACTCAATCGGCAATTACAAGGCGCAGGACAAACTGTGTTAGCTTTGTTTGATGCATGAAAGGCATTTCTGGTGAAAATTAAAGTATTCTCTAGTGATATTCAAACTGGAAGCTTTCGTTATTTCAGCCACTTAAAGAGTTTATCGTCACGACAAGCTGTCAATCCTGATGCCATCATTCAGTACGTTGAAGGACTTGAGCTTGAATTCTCCACCAGGTTTAGGGACTTTGAGCAAAATGGCCCATTGTTTTCATTTTTGATTCATCCAGAACATTTTGAAGAGAAAGACCTGTCTTTACCTCATTTTTAATGGATGGGGATTGATGAGTTTGAAATGCAGCATATTGAGTTTAAAACCTCTTTGCTGTGGACATGTAAATTCACAGAGCTCCGCAAAAAACTTGAAAACCCTGACACTGACCAAGCAGCATCCATTGTGGCTTGTTGGGAGAGTTTACCAGAAAAATTTGTATGTTTAAAAAAGGAGGCTTTTGCATTAATCTCTGCATTTGGATCCACATGTTCTGAAGGCAAAAGGGGGTCCAACACCGTATTAGTATGGTGTTCCTAATAATTCTTTAGGTGAGTGTATATTTGGAACTTTCGAATATTCAACTTTTGTTTTCCATCTGAACCCATGATCCCTCCCTGCTTCTTGCTTGTGGGCCAATGAGAAGGCTGCAATGTCTTTGTCTAAGCTTAGCAACATCCCTAGCAACCAATAGGAAAGTTGCCTACCCCTTACTATATAAGAACCTCCCAAGCAGCCATTTTCTTCAGGAGTTCTGAGAGAGAGAGCAGTGTTATCTGCTTTCCTGTGTCATTACATTCGATAATTAGCCTATATATATATAATACAGATAGTTAGTGGGAGACAGTCTGTGTAGGTTAGATAGTGATATAGTGATATAGTTCTTCTGTCCATACATACATGCTACAGACCTAGTGCTGTGATGTCACAAGTTCACAAAAATACTTAGTGCACCAATCACTAATATGTAGTCAGACCTGTTAAAATGTGAAGTTGCACGTATTGCGCCAAAATATTTGCATTGTTAGTGCCGATTTTGCAATTGCCAATATATTGGAGCACTCTATCTGCATATAAAGCTATTGTAATGTTCTGCCGTGCCAACCATTTTCTCCAGTCTCAGGAAACTTCTAGCAGCTTGAAAAATGTAGCTATACTGACCCACGCCTATATTGCGTGCGCATTACTCGCATATTACATTGCTGATTTTTGCAATTAAGACCATATTCGTGAATTCTCGAATATATGACGAATGTTCTACCAAATATTCATGAAATATCGCGAATTCGAATATTGCCCCTGCCGCTCATCACTAGTGGGACCTACTTGACACCAACACACTTCAAAAACTTTATCTGGCACAGCAAACTCAACTATCTCAATCTATCTCTGGTGAAGAAATCGAACAAGCAATTTCCCAACTACTTCATCATAAATCTCCTGGCCCAGATGGACTATTGGGAGAATATTATAAAATGCTAAAACCACATATCTTATCTGCCTTAACATTCTTATATAACCTCATTTATGTCCAAAACTTCTATCCCATCATTTCATGAATCCCGCACTATTCTATTCCCTAAACCTGGTAAGGACTTAACTTTAGTACAATCTTACAAGCCCATATCTTTGCTCAAATCAGTATTGCAAACACCTCACAAAGATTATAGCCAATTTACTACAGACCATCCTTCCTTCTATCCTCACCACATTCCAACTGGGATCCTACATAACCGTCACTCATCCAAAGGTATTATTATTATATATTTTAAAGTGCCATTAATTCCATGGCGCTTTACATCCAGCCAGGGTTACACAAATATAAAAATGCAAGACACAAGAAACTATTAACAGACTGGTACAGAGGAGTAGAGGACCCTGCCTGCAAGAGCTTACAATCTATAAGGTAAGCGGAGAACACAGTAGGTGAGGGTATAGGCTGCTCTTGTGGCTGTGCGGTGGCAGCATGCTCATTGCAGATAGTAGACTTTAGTGTTGAGCGAGCATGCCCTGCTGAATACCTGCTCAGCTTGAGCATCGCTATGCTCGGCACATGGCGGTACTCGGCCGAGTACTGCATGTGCTTGAGCGCCATGCTTGAGTCTCCTTCCCGCACGTTCAGGTAAGTACTGCCATCACTGTAATGCCAGTAGCTATGTTGGCTACTGGCATTACAGTGACTGGCTGGCCAGAATGCGTCATCGGGTGCTATATAGGCTCATTGTGAGTCAGGGAGAGCTGCGCTTAGGAAGGGACAGATAGTGTAAGGAGTGTGATCGCAATATATTCAATAGAAAAACGTTTCAAAGCCCTTTGCAATACTTTTTCAATAGAGGGTGTCTGCAGTGACTTGTGACATCTGTGCTGCAATACCTTCTGTGTGTCAGGGCCAGAGATAGGAAAAATATAATTGAAAACAATTATATTTTTTCCATAATTTATCCACATTTTTCCTATAAATGATCCCTGCAGTGAATTGTCACATCTGCGCTGCAATAGCGTCTGTGTGTCAGGCCCAGATATTGGGAAAAATATTAGTGACAACAAATATATTTTTTCCATAATTTATCCATCATTTTCCTATAAACGGTCCCTGCAGTGAATTGTCACATCTGCGCTGCAATAGCGTCTGTGTGTCAGGCCCAGATATTGGGAAAAATATTACCAAAAACAATTATATTTTTTCCATAAATTATCCACACTTTGCCTATAAACGGTGTCTGCAGTGAATTTTCACATCTGCGCTGCAATAGCATCTGTGTGTATCAGGACAAGAGATAGTAAAAATATAAGTGAAATCTATTTTCCTTTTTCCATACTTTTATGTACTTTTTCCATATACTGTGCTTGCTGTAAACTGTGACATCCGTGCCACATCTTATGTGTCAAGCGTGGATATAACATTTAATATGAAGAAGGTGAGCATTAAGGGACAGGGAAATGGCCATGATGCAGATGGTGCACGCAGAGGCCGTGGCCCTGTGCGCGGTGAAACTGTGCCTGCTGCCAGAGCACAAGAAAAACAATCATCCACGATACCTAGCTTCATGTCCCAGTTTGCAGGGTGGCGCAGGAGACCACTCCTGAAGTCAGCCCAGTGCGAGCAGGTGGTCGGTTGGATTGCAGCAGATAGTGCTTCCAGTCGGTTAGGGAGCACATGTCAGTATCCTCAATGATACCTCAGTGCCTTACAACTACTGGGTGACCACGCTGGACACGTGGCCTGAACTGGCGCTCTATGCTTTGGAGGTGCTGGCCTGCCCTGCCGCCAGCGTTTTGTCTGAGTGTGTATTTAGTGATGCTGGTGGCATTATAACAGAAAAGCGCATACGCCTGCCAACTGAAAATGAACGAGGCCTGGATTGACCATGACTTCTCGACTCTACCAGAGGAATGCTGATGAACATAAAGGCACTTTACATGTATTGTTTTTAATGTAGTTAATACACTGTATTCCCATGTACCCCTTCCACCTCAAACAAGGGGTATATGGTTGAATCTTCCTTTTCTCATCCTCCTCCTCCTCTTCTGTCATATCAACATGCATTGCTTATTCATCACATATAATGCCCTCGCATATATGGCCTTCGAATATAATTTTTTACAGGATCCGCTGACCAGCAGGCCCTCACATCAAATTTTTTTCAGGGTCCACTCACCAACAGGCCCTCACATCTAATTTTTTACAGGGTCCGCTCACCAGCAGGCCCTCACATCTAATTTTTTACAGGGTCCGCTCACCAGCAGGCCCTCACATATAATTTTTTTACAGGGTCAGCTCACCTGCAGGCCCGCAACTGAATGTGAATGAGGCCCTCCTTTATGTGATATACAGGTTGTATCGGAGTGCCTCTTCCTTGTAATTTTTGGCAGCACTTGCTCTTTATATACAAGTAAATATACAGGAAAAAATGTTTTTAATCAACTTTTCCTATAAAATAAATTTTTTACTTTGGTTTTGTGCATAAAACCTTAATTAGATTGTGGGCCTGGTGATCAGTTTAAAGCCTTTTAAGCAGCAGCAGCAGCAGCATGGTGATAAAAATGAGTGGCAAGGTGACATGGTGTGGAGATGGCAGCATGAGAAGGCCACATAGTGGCACAATGACTGAGTCTGGATAAAAGACTAAGGCCACAGATTGTTTAGAAAGATGCAGATGGAAACAAATCTGTGGAGCTGTATGATGTTCACCTGCAGTTTAATGCAGACCAGGGGCGCAGCTATAGGGGAAGCAGGGGAAGCTGCAGCTTTGGGGCCCTGACCCAGAAGGGGCCCATCCAGGAGGAGGAGAACTAAAGGATTTGGTCGGGGCCCCCTCAACAGTATTACACAATGAAATTATATACAGTGACAGTATAGACAGTGTGTAAAACGGATGGAACAGCTGCTGGCCCTGGTCTGAGAGAGCGATCTTTACTAGCCACAGGAATGGGGGCGGCATGAAAGGCAGGGGTCGCTAAAAAATTACTGTAGGATGGAGCCCCATACAAAAATTTGCTGTGGGGCCCAGTGATTTCTAGCTACGCCACTGATGCAGCCCACAAAAGCAAGTTGGGTTTATCGGTTCCAAAACCTTAATTAAATTGTGGGCCTGGTGGTCAGTTTAAGGACTTTTAGGTAGCATCAGCAGCAGCATGGTGATAAAAATGAGTGGCAAGGTGACATGGTGTGGAGATGGCAGCATGAGGAGGCCACATTGTGAAAGAATGACAGAGTCTGGATAAAAGACTGAGGCCACAGATTGTTGAGAAATATGCAGATGGAAACAAATCTGTAGAGCTGTATGACGGTCACCTGCAGATGAATGCAGCCATCAAAATCAAGTTGGGTTTGTTGGTTTCACCTTAGCTCACCAGTAGGCCCGCACCTAAAATCTTTTACTGGGTCAGCTCACCTGCAGGCCCGCAACTCAAATCTTTTACTGGGTCAGCTCACATGCAGGCCCTCGCATGTAATGTTTTACAGGGTCAGCTCACCCGCAGGCACTCGCATATAATGTTTTACAGGGTCAGCTCACCCGCAGGCCCGCAACTCAAATCTTTTACAGGGTCAACTCACTTGCAGGCCCGCAACTCATGCTGCCTTGCTTTGAAGTAGTAGCCATAGCCGTTTATCAGGCTCCCTCTCCGAAATCGAACAATGATTCCCCGTTACCGGTGGTCACCATGTTAGGCGCATAAATGAACATCTAAAGTTGATAGGGAAGATATCCAAATGGATCGGTGACGTCACGGGGATGTGCGATCAGGCAGAAGTTATCTAGAGTCAACAAAGCGGCAGCAGGGCCTCTCCTGTCTAACGTTTCCTAATCCAAAATACCGCAGTGACATTCCCTGTAATTTTTTATTACTCATTCCAATAACAGAGCATCTTAAGAGCCCGATATTGTTATTTATCGTCACGTGTGTGGTTTGCGCGCCCCCCCCGCTTGCCTTCTTTGTGTCACGGCTGTATGTGAGCAACAATAGTATACACAGTAAAAGAGCTACTGACCGGACCCAAACTAGGGAGGATAAAGGGTGACCCCTGTCAGACCCTCAAAGCTCTCCCTATGCTGCTAAAGCACATGCCCGGATCCAAATGGCGGAACGAGGCATGCCCACGTACCTAAGACTGATGACCACTGTAACCCCTACAATAGTGGAAGGGGCACGGCCACCGGTGCCCTACTCAGTATATGGAGGGAACCGTGGCCACCTCAGATCCAGTCAGAAAATAATCAGGTACACAACAATGTCTGTACACTTAGCTGAAGGTGTTGCAGCCGCAGAGAAGACGGATCCAAGGACAGCTGGCAATATCCGGAGTGCTTGCTGCAGCAGAACATAGGTCCAGTGAACTGATAGCTACAAGTGAAGATACTAAAGCAAGAGCTATAACTGAAATGAGAACTATAATCCACGCCCTACAATAGGAGGAGGGGTGATATAAAGAGAGGGAAATCAAACGCATGAGGAACAGCTGGGAGGAAGGAAACCAAAAGTAAACAGAGCAGTGAGAACTCCTCCCAGCTCTAGTAGTGACATCATCATAGGGGTGGAGAAACAGAGCTGTGAGAACGTCCCAAAGCTCTGGTAGTGACAGTACCCCCCCCTCTACGGGTGGACTCCGGACACCCAGGACCCACCTTCTCAGGATGAGCCCTATGAAATGCCCTGATGAGGCGAGTGGCTTTAATGTCCGACACCGGAGCCCACATCCTCTCCTCAGGACCATAACCCTTCCAATGAACGAGCTACTGAAGAGAACCGCGGACAATGCGAGAGTCCACAATTCTGGAAACCTCAAACTCCAGATTACCATAAACCAAAATCGGAGGAGGAGGCAAAGAGGAGGGTACCGTGGGCTGGACATATGGTTTTAAGAGAGATCTGTGAAATACATTATGTATCTTCCAAACCCGTGGAAGATCAAGACGGAAGGCAACAGGATTGATGACTGACAAGATTTTATAAGGCCTAATAAACTTGGGACCCAATTTCCAGGAGGGAACCTTCAGTTTAATATTTCTTGTAGACAACCACACCAGATCACCCACATTCAGGCCCGGACCAGGCACACGTCTCTTATCAGCCACACGCCTATACCTCTCTGTCATCTTTTTAAGATTACTCTGAATCTTTTGCCAAATGGTAGACAAAGACGAGGAAAATCTCTCCTCCTCAGGTAAACCAGAAAGAGCCCCTCCCGAGAATGTCCCAAACTGCGGATGGAACCCATATGCACCAAAGAATGGTGACTTATCAGAAGATTCCTGACAACGGTTGTTCAGAGCAAACTCAGCAAGAGGGAGAAATGAACACCAATCCTCCTGGTTCTCTGCCACAAAACAGCGCAAATATGTCTCCAGATTCTGATTGAGGTGCTCAGTCTGACCATTCGACTGCGGGTGAAAAGCAGAAGAGAAGGACAGCCGAACCCCCAGGCGAGAACAGAAAGCCTTCCAGAACCTGGACACAAACTGCGTGCCTCTATCGGAAACAATATCAGAGGGAATGCCGTGCAATTTAACAATATGGTCGACAAAAGCTTGCGCCAACGTTTTAGCATTGGGTAAACCAGGGAAAGGTACGAAATGAGCCATCTTGCTAAAACGGTCCACCACCACCAGGATCACCGACTTCCCCGAGGAACGAGGAAGATCCGTGATAAAGTCCATGGACAGGTGTGTCCAAGGACGGGAAGGTATGGGTAACGGGAGAAGGGAACCTGAAGGCCGTGAACGAGGGACCTTAGCGCGAGCGCACGTCTCACAAGCAGCCACAAAACCCTCCACCGACTTACGAAGAGCCGGCCACCAAAATCTCTGAGCAATGAGATCTACCGTGGCTCTACTCCCGGGGTGACCAGCAAGAACCGTATCATGATGCTCCTTAAAGAGTTTGTGACGTAGCTCAGGAGGCACGAACAACTTCCCAGAAGGACAACGGGCAGATGCCTCAGTCCGGGCAGCCTGGACCTCGGCCTCCAAATCGGAATATAGAGCAGAAACAACTACCCCCTCCGCCAAAATGGGACCCGGGTCCTCAGAGTTTCCTCCTCCCGGAAAACAGCGAGAGAGAGCATCAGCCTTCACATTTTTTATCCCAGGTCGGAATGTAACAACAAAATTGAATCTGGAGAAGAACAGAGACCATCTGGCCTGTCTCGGATTCATACGCCTGGCCGACTCCAAGTATGCCAGATTCTTATGGTCGTTAAAAACGGTGATAGGGTGCCTGGCCCCCTCCAACCAATGGCGCCATTCCTCGAAAGCCAACTTGATGGCCAACAACTCCCTATCTCCCACATCATAGTTTCTCTCTGCCGGGGAGAGTTTTTTAGAGAAAAAGGCACAGGGTCGCCATTTGGCAGGAGAAGGGCCCTGGGACAAAACCGCACCCACACCCACCTCGGAAGCATTCACCTCAACAATAAAAGGTAAGGAAACATCGGGATGCACCAAGACGGGAGCAGACGCAAAACTCTCTTTAATCTTAGAAAAGGCTGCAAGCGCCTCCTCCGACCAAGAGGAAAAATCCGCCCCCTTTTTTTTCATGTCAGTAAGGGGTTTGACAACAGAGGAATAATTCAAAATGAACTTTCTGTAATAGTTCGCAAAACCCAGAAAGCGCATCAATGCCTTCTGATTCTCAGGAAGCTCCCATTCAAGTACAGCACGGACCTTCTCCGGATCCATGCGAAAACCAGAAGCAGAGAGGAGAAAACCCAGAAATTGAATCTCCGATACCATAAAAAGACATTTCTCCAGCTTGGCGTACAATTTATTTTCCCGCAGAATCTGCAGAACCTGAAAAAGATGATCCTGATGGGTCTGAACATCAGGGGAAAAAATCAAAATATCATCAAGATACACCAATACAAATTTCCCCATTAAATGGTAGAAAATACTATTAACAAAATGCTGAAAGACGGCCGGAGCATTCATCAGGCCGAAAGGCATAACGAGATTCTCGAAATGCCCGTTAGGGGTATTAAAGGCCGTTTTCCATTCATCCCCCTCTCTGACCCTGACCAGGTTGTACGCGCCTCTCAAATCCAATTTGGAAAACACCTTGGCCCCAACAATTTGGTTGAAGAGATCCGGGATCAGAGGAAGGGGATAGGGATCGCGAATCGTGATACGGTTCAGCTCCCTAAAATCTAGGCAAGGTCTCAGAGAGCCATCTTTTTTTTAACAAAAAAAAAAACCCGCGGCCACAGGTGACTTTGAGGGACGAATATGCCCCTTTTCGAGACTCTTGGAGATATAAGTTCGCATTGCGATTCTTTCCGGTTGTGAGAGATTGTAGAGGCGTGCTTTTGGCAGCTTGGCGCCGGGAATGAGGTTAATGGGAAAGTCAAACTCCCGGTGAGGAGGTAGCTCCTGAACACCGCTCTCGGAAAACACGTCCGAGAAATCAGAGAGAAATGATGGCACAGTTTTAGTAGACACCTCTGCAAAAGTCGCTGTGAGACAATTCTCTCTACAAAAGTCACTCCACACATTTATTTGCCTTCCTTGCCAATCAATAGTGGGGTTATGTCTAGTGAGCCAGGGTAACCCCAAAACTAGAGGAGAAGGCAATCCGTTAAGGACAAAACAAGATATATCCTCCACATGAGTGTCACCTACAGCTAGCCAGATATTGTGAACAATGCCCTTCAGAGATCTCTGTGAGAGTGGAGCAGA
Source organism: Bufo bufo (assembly GCF_905171765.1). Lineage (NCBI taxonomy): Eukaryota > Metazoa > Chordata > Amphibia > Anura > Bufonidae > Bufo > Bufo bufo. Next base: position 63,997,415 of record NC_053394.1, read on the forward strand.
GTCAATAGCAAAAACAGGTATATCCTTTTCTAATGTGCAAACCTGAAAACCATGCATGGCTACAAATTGAGTGTCAATAAGATTGACGGCCGCTCCACTATCGACAAAAATCTCACAAGAAATGACCTTGCTCTCTAGCGCCACCCTGGCAGACAGGAGAAAACAGGAACTGCAGGTCAGAGGAAAAGCATCAATTCCTACATCAACTTTGCCCAAAGTAGCAGATGAAGCAGAACTTGATGATTTACCTTTTGAGGTTTTTCTCTTATTATCGCTCTTAGTACAGTTCAAGAATCTCCTAGACGGACAAACATTTGCCAAATGACCTATGCCCCCACAACAAAAACACACCATACTCTGAGGACTAAATCCTCTTTTATCAGGGGCAAGTCGACCTAGCTGCATGGGCTCCTCCTCAGAGGGGAGCGAGACAGGATGAGGCCCCTGCACACTGAATGAGTCCGCACCACTGCCCCTAGACTGACAATGGCTGGACAGAGAGGTCTCGTTTCTTTCTCTTAGACGCCTGTCAAGGCGTACCGCCAATGACATGGCAGACTCTAAGGACATTGGTCTCTCATGGAAAGCAAAAGCATCTTTCAATCTCTCTGAGAGACCATGACAGAACTGACTCCGGAGTGCAGCATCATTCCAACCCGAATCAGCTGCCCATCTCCGAAATTCAGAACAATAAAGCTCCGCAGACAGTTTGTTCTGGCATAAAACACGTAAGTTAGATTCGGCCAGAGCAACACGATCCGGGTCATCATAAATCTGCCCCAGGGCCACAAAAAATCTTTCCACGGATCGAAGGGAGGGATCCCCTGATGGCAGCGAAAAAGCCCAAGTCTGAGCATTACCCCTGAGTAGGGAGATGACAATCCTCACCCTCTGCTCCTCCTTACCAGAGGAGTGGGGACACAAGCAAAAATGGAGTTTGCATGCCTCTCTGAAGCGAACAAAATTCTCACTGCCCCCGGAAAACGTTTCCGGAAGTGAGACCTTTGGCTCGCAACAGACTCCATGAGCCGGAGCAGAGCCCAATGCTTGAAGCTGAGTCATAGATTGACGGAGATCCGCTACTTCCAAAGAAAGACCCTGCATGCGGTCAACCAGGCCAGAAAGCGGATCCATGTCAAAAAAGGACGGTTTTGGTGGATTATAATGTCACGGCTGTATGTGAGCAACAATAGTATACACAGTAAAAGAGCTACTGACCGAACCCAAACTAGGGAGGATAAAGGGTGACCCCTGTCAGACCCTCAAAGCTCTCCCTATGCTGCTAAAGCACATGCCCGGATCCAAATGGCGGAACGAGGCATGCCCACGTACCTAAGACTGATGACCACTGTAACCCCTACAATAGTGGAAGGGGCACGGCCACCGGTGCCCTACTCAGTATATGGAGGGAACCGTGGCCACCTCAGATCCAGTCAGAAAATAATCAGGTACACAACAATGTCTGTACACTTAGCTGAAGGTGTTGCAGCCGCAGAGAAGACGGATCCAAGGACAGCTGGCAATATCCGGAGTGCTTGCTGCAGCAGAACATAGGTCCAGTGAACTGATAGCTACAAGTGAAGATACTAAAGCAAGAGCTACAACTGAAATGAGAACTATAATCCACGCCCTACAATAGGAGGAGGGGTGATATAAAGAGAGGGAAATCAAACGCATGAGGAACAGCTGGGAGGAAGGAAACCAAAAGTAAACAGAGCAGTGAGAACTCCTCCCAGCTCTAGTAGTGACATCATCACAGGGGTGGAGAAACAGAGCTGTGAGAACGTCCCAAAGCTCTGGTAGTGACACCTTGGATGTGGTAGCCGTTTCTCAGGCTCCCTCTCCGGAATCAAACACTGATTCCCCATTACCCGTAGTTTACAATGGTTTTGAGCTGACAATTACATCAAAAGTTGATAGCCCAGACATCCGAGTGGATCGTCGCCGTCACGGGGAAGTGCCATCGGCCCCAGGTTAACTAGAGTCGACAAAGCGGCAGCAGGCCACCGCCCATAATGTTTTAGATGGTCAGATCAGCAGGCCCTTGCTCCTAATGTTTTTGAGGGTCCCTAGCAGGCCGTCAATCATAATTTTCAAAGGGTGTGTATGATGCCCTCCTTTATGTGTAACTAAGGGTGTATCGGAGTGCCTCTTCCTTGTAATTTTTGGCAGCACTTGCACTTTATATACAAGTAAATATTCAGGATAGAATGTTTTATATCAACTTTTCCTCTAAAAATCGTTTTTTTTCCCCTTGGTTTTGTGCATATTATTGTCGTTATGTAAAAGTGGCGTACTATTCGGACAACATAGTTCCCAGCAGCGACCAACGAGTCCAAGATGCATCAATACATCCTCCCCATGCTGTTACAGAACCATTTCGGTGGTGTTACCAACAATTTTTGACATTTTCTTATGAACCAGGCACCCTCCCCTCCTCAGAGCAGGGGGTACCTGGTTTAATGCTTTGGTTCTCCCATTGACTTCCATTATACTCGCGTGCTCCGTTGAGCACCCGAATATTACGATGTGTTTGGCCCGAGCCCCCGAGCAATACGGTGCTCGATCAACACTAGTAGGCTTTCCTGAAAAGGTAGGTTTTCAGGTTACTCTTGGAGGTTTTGATGTTGGGGGAGATCCTGATGTGTTGGGGTGCTGAGTTCCAGAACAGGGGAGAGGCACGTGAGAAATCTTTCAGTCGATTATGGGAAGAACAGATCAGAGGAAAACAGAGGAGGAAGTCCTGTGAGGATCTGAGATTTAGTGTGGAGATGTATCGAGAAAGCAGCTCAGAGATGTAAGGAGGGGACAGGTTGTGGACGGCCTTATATGTAGTTGTAAGTATTTTAAACTGAATTTGTTGGGCAATGGGGAGCCAGTGAATGGATTGGCGGGTGGGGGGGGGGGGGGAGAGGAGAAACGAGGGGAGAGGTGGATTAACCGGGCAGCGGACTTGAGAATAGATTGGAGTGGAGCAAGAGTGCTGGATGGGATGCCACACAGGAGGATGTGGCAGTAGTCCAGGTGGGAGATGACGATGACATGCACTAGTAGGTAGGTATTAGACAAGCCATTGATGCTCAATCAAGATCGAGTCCCCCTTCAATGATTCTCAGCCAAGATGCAGAAAAATTGTTTGAAATTTGTGGACATTTTTAAATTTCTCTCTCACACATTGTGAATTCAGCTCTACCGTCACTAACTTCTTGCACCATATCCAGATGCACATCCAAGCTTCACTTGTCTAACGCCCTGCTAGGGGGAATTACCACTCTATTTGCCCCATCACTATCTCTTATGGTTGACCCAATGTCATCTTATGTATTTATTTCCATATCCTGCAAAATGTATATTTATTTCCTATGAAACTGTTATGTGATATGTAATGTGCCTGGTTCACCAGCAGATGGCGGCAATAATGGCAGAGTTAGTTTACATAGAATGTAACCTTTTTGTCCATTCTAGCCCTCTCTAGAGAGGGAGGAGTTTAGATTAGTTAGTAGATGTCAGTCTGGTCTACCCCCTGCAAGAGGGAGGGTTGTGAGCAGGGGAGCTCGTCCCTTCTGGGCGAGCCCCTGCCTAGGCCAGCAGAGCACCATCAGCTCTGCTGGATAGAGAGAAAGGAGTAAGGAGCCTCAGAGAAGCCAGGAGGAAAGGTTCCCTGGATAAAGATAAAGAGCAAGATAAAGACAAAGATAAAGCTACAGATAGAAATAAAGAGCCAGAGTCATACTACACAAAGCGTATACGTACAGCGGCTCACCCTCGCTACGTACAATCAACAAATTTGGCAAGCAAACTACCAATCAATGTATGCCATAAGAATACACATGGATAGGCTCATCTTAACACCCTGCAAAAGCATTAAAATAGTGAAAACCGCACATAAAACGCAGTTCACCACTGATTGCGGTTTGGATGCGTTTTTGATGCGGTTTCTTCAAAATGTCATTCTGACCGTTGGAGCCTTCTCATGAACTGTTTTTATTGTTAATAAATATATGGAATGTTATTTATGGTTATAAACTTCATTTAACAATGTTTTAGAATAAGCTATAGTGTGCTGTGATAGTGATACAAGCAAGCAACAATGTGATCCATCCCACCTATTAGGTGAAGCCCAGAAAAGTGGATTGTGGGAATTGCAAAAAACCCACATATAAGGAGTGTGAATCACTCACTCAGTTGGCCACTGAGGAAGGGGTGTATGACCCTGAAACGCGTCTGGCATAGACAGAGTGAGCGTGGATTCGGAAAAGAATAAGCAAGCTCTTCACTTAAAGATATTGGCATATGAGATTTCTCTCCGGCACAGTATCGGAGGTCAAGTCGCACACCAGTGACGTCAGCGCAGCGTCCAGCCGGCACCCTAGAGAACCAGGTCACGTGGGACGCCACGTCTTGGCCGAGTACACAACGCGGGACGCGGTGAGTGTACGGCCGCCTGAGATATCAGTGCTGCACAGAGCCAGCCAGGAAGGGTTAGACCGGAGCATTGCAAGCGACAAAGAGACTGTAAGTACTGGAGTTCAGTCTCCATATCTGCCACCTACCTCTGTATGTCCTAATCGGACAAAGGGACATTAGCACTATCACCGCTCCAACAGGCCGGTATCAATTGTATTACCATTGACTTTACTCCTGCACCTGGGTGGAACAGAACTCTTATTGGGACAATTACCGTGTTACTATATTACATTGTCGGCAATCCCTAATTCATCTCTAGAGTTTGGTGTCAGGAATATTATCAGTGCATATTTATTTTATGTATGTTTTAATGATTTTTAGGGGATGTTCTTAAACTATTAATAAATATCTGTACTTTATTCATCTAGGGATCCCTTTTGTGAGTGCCCCCTCTTTTCTTTATATATCCTTCATACTACACAAAGTTAAGTTCCGCAGAAAGGAAAAGTTTCCATTTAATCCAGTCAGCAAAACAGAGCTGAAAGAGTACAGATGTAGCAGAGCCGAATATGTTTACCTGCCATAGTTAAAGCCAAAATCTGCTGATGACCAAGATAAAGCCTGAAGATTGTTTCTGATGCAAGATTACTCAAGTAAAGTTACTGTTCAACGTTGTACCAAGTCTGGACTCGATTTATTTCTTAATCCCACCATTCAACAACCCTTTTTGTGCAACGGATGGCCACGCTTGGGGTTCCAGTGTATTCAGGTAGGAGCTGACACGTGCTACACCACCAAAGGACATTAGGCCACTCTTACACCACTCTGGAATTCCTATCCTGGGTACCACCATATCCACTAAAAGGGGGACCCTGTCCCTCGTTGCTGAAATTCAACTGGCATCACAAAAGACACTTTCCCTTTAAGGGACCCCAGTAGTGCCCCCGTCCTTTTGTTGCACTTGCCATTAATGGTTTGAACTCCCCGCTGATTAACCTATATTGCAGAGCTAGGCAGGGATGTCCTTTTTTTCCCTTATTATTCAATTTAACCCTTGACCCCTCCTACGTCTCATACACTCAGATTCCAGTATTCAGGGAATTAGAGTAGGCACTCAGCAGATAACAGGTATCGGCATTCGCTGATGATATCCTATTATTCCTCCCTAACCCTCGCCAAACAGTGCATCCAACCTTAAAACGGATAACTAGATATGGCCCTACTGTGGATAAATCTGAAGCTCTACTAGTTCGAGGCCCTACCCCTCCATCTTGGGCCCAGAATATTCCTATCAAATGATCTCATGCCTCCATTACGTATCTAGGTATTATACTTCTCAAAACTATATTCTCTTAAGATGAAATGTTCTGTCTTCTTACACGTTCACACAGTGTGCAGTCTGACATTCAGCATAAACCATTCCTGTCTTCCAAATAAGAGGACTGTTCTTTGTAGTCTAACTTGTTTATTGGTCAACAGGTTGTACTCTTTGCACGGTGCGCTTGAGTGAGAGATTGTATATGTGGTAAAACAGATATGCTTATTAGTGTTGAGCGAGCATGCTCGGCCGAATGCCATGTGCTCGAACGCAATGCTCGAGTCTCCTCCCCGCATGTTTCGCGACTGCTAAGCAGCCAATAAACGTGCAGGTAAATACTGCCTCACTGTAATGCCAGTAGGCATGTAGCACCCGATGACACGTTTCCAGCTCATTCCAAGTCAGGGAGAGCTGGGCATAGGAAGGGACAGAGAGTGTAGGGAGTGCAATTGAATATTTTTTTGGTACAAAAACGTTTCAGAGACCCAAAAGTCCTTGTAATTACCATTGTGTTGTGACAGCAGCAATATATGTTTGTAGCGCACCTGCGCTAAATTGCTCAGTGTTAGGGAGAGCTGGGCATAGGAAGGGACAGAGAGTGTAGGGAGTGCAATTGAATATTTTTTTGGTACAAAAACGTTTCAGAGACCCAAAAGTCCTTGTAATTACCATTGTGTGTGACAGCAGCAATATATGTTTGTAGCGCAACCTGCGCTAAATTGCTCAGTGTTAGGGAGAGCTGTGCATAGGAAGGGACAGACAGTGCAGGGAGTGTAAGGCCTCTTTCAGATGGGCGTTGCGGGAAAATGTGCGGGTGCGTTACGGGAACACCCGCGATTTTTCCACGCGAGTGCAAAACATTGTAATGCGTTTTGCTCTCGCGTGAGAAAAATCACGCATGTTTGGTACCCATGGTTATAAGGGAAAATAATAGCATTCTGAATACAGAATGCATAGTGAAAAAGGCTGGAGGGGTAAAAAATAATAATTTAACTCACCTTAGTCCACTTGATCGCACAGCCCGGCATCTCCTTCTGTCTCCTTTGCTGAACAGGACCTGTGGTGACGTCACTCTGGTCATCACATGATCCATCACCATGGTAAAAGATCATGTGATGATCATGTGATGACCGGAGTGACGTCACCACAGGTCCTGTTCAGCAAAGGAGACAGAAGGAGATGCCGGCTGCGCGAGCAAGTGGATTAAAATGAGTTAAATAATTTTTAATTTTTTTTTTAACCCCTCCAGCGCTATTTTACTATGCATTCTGTATTCAGAATGCTATTATTTTCCCTTATAACCATGTTATAAGGGAAAAAAATAATGATCGGGTCTCATCCCGATCGTCTCCAAGCAACCGTGCGTGAAAATCGTACCGCATCCGCACTTGCTTGCAGATGCTTGCGATTTTCACGCAACCCTATTCACTTCTATGGGGCCTGCGTTGCGTGAAAAACGCAGAATATAGAGCATGCTGCGATTTTCACGCAACGCACAAGTGATGCGTGAAATCACTGCTCATGTGAACAGCCCCATAGAAATGAATAGGTCGGTATTCAGTGCGGGTGCAATGCGTTCAACTCACCGCATTGCATCCGCGCGGAATACTCGCCCGTGTGAAAGGGGCCTAATAGAAAGATTTTTATACCAAGAACTTTTCAGAGACCTAAAAGTCCTGTGTGTAACACGCAGCAATATATATTTTTAACGCAATCCTGCGCTAAATACCGTGTAATAGGCCGCTGTGGACAGTTAAATTATTCGCGCCACATCTCCTGTTTAAAGTGTGCGCATCCCTAAAATATCTATGAAATCCAGTCCACTTATTTCCGTAGATCGGTGTCCGCTGCGGACAGTTAAATTATCTGCACCACATCTCCTGTTTAAAGTGTGTGCATCCCTAAAATATCAGTGACATCCAGTGCACTTTTTCCAGAGACACTGCGAACAGTGACATTACCTGTGGGATATCTCTGTATAACGTTTCCTCATCACAAATACCTTTGTAAATTTTTTTGCACATACAATTCCTAATCCTACGCTACTGTACGTGTGACATTCTTTCAAGCATATATCACATTTAAAATGAAAAAGGAGAGCAGTAAGGGACGGGGAAGTGGGCCGTGATGCTGATGGTGCACGCAGAGGCCGTGGCCCTGGGGGCAGAGAAAATTTGCCTGCTGCCAGAGCACAAGAAAAATAAACATCCAAGACACCTAGCTACATGTCCCAGTTTGCAGGGCGGCGCAAGAACACTCTTGAAGTCAGCCCAGTTCAAGCAGATGGTCGGTTGGATTGCAGCAGATAATGCTTTCAGTCGGTTAAGCACCACCCTGTTTTCCACCAAGTCCAGTCTCAGTAGCCAGGAGTCTATTCAACACAATCCTCACCCTGATCCTCCTTCCTCCTACCATTTACAGTCTGGCCAAAATAGTGATCCCACACTCGGATATACGAGGACTACTTTTCATCGCCATTACTCAATTTGGCCCTCTCGCCAAGCACGCTTGAAGAGGAACATGAGATCTTGTGCCCTGATTCCCAACCTCTTAAGCATCCACAATCACAAGAACATGACGGTGGGGAACGGCAATTAGTGTTTAATGAGGTGGATGACGATGAGACACAGTTGCCAATGAGTCAACCGCAATTACTGTCTCAAGAGGTTGATAAAGAGGATGAGACACAGTGAGTGAGGAAGTGGAAGAGAAAGTAGTGGATGATGAGGTCACTGACCAACCTGGGAAGGTGGCAAGCCGATCGAGGACAGCAGTACAGAGGGGGAGGAATTTGCAGCACCGCAACAGGCTGAAAGAGGCAGTGGGGTGCCAAAAGGGAGAAGGCAGGCAACACCAAACAGGTCCACAACTGTTTCACGGAGCACCCCCTTGCCCTTGCGGAAATCTCCTTGCCAAAGGGGTAGATGTCCGCAGTACACTGCATTGCGGAATTATTAGGCAAATGAGTATTTTGACCACATCATCCTCTTTATGCATGTTGTCTTACTCCAAGCTGTATAGGCTCGAAAGCCTACTACCAATTAAGCATATTAGGTGATGTGCATCTCTGTAATGAGAAGGGGTGTGGTCTAATGACATCAACACCCTATATTAGGTGTGCATAATTATTAGGCAAATGGCAAAATGGGTCAAAAGAAGGACTTGACAGGCTCAGAAAAGTCAAAAAATAGTGAGATATCTTGCAGAGGGATGCAGCACTCTTAAAATTGCAAAGCTTCTGAAGCGCGATCATCGAACAATCAAGCGTCTCATTCAAAATAGTCAACAGGGTCGCAAGAAGCGTGTGGAAAAACCAAGGCGCAAAATAACTGCCCATGAACTGAGAAAAGTCAAGCGTGCAGCTGCCAAGATGCCACTTGCCACCAGTTTGGCCATATTTCAGAGCTGCAACATCACTGGAGTGCCCAAAAGCACAAGGTGTGCAATACTCAGAGACATGGCCAAGGTAAGAAAGGCTGAAAGAAGACCACCTCTGAACAAGACACACAAGCTGAAACGTCAAGACTGGGCCAAGAAATATCTCAAGACTGATTTTTCTAAGGTTTTATGGACTGATGAAATGAGAGTGAGTCTTGATGGGCCAGATGGATGGGCCCGTGGCTGGATTGGTAAAGGGCAGAGAGCTCCAGTCCGACTCAGACGCCAGCAAGGTGGAGGTGGAGTACTGGTTTGGGCTGGTATCATCAAAGATGAGCTTGTGGGGCCTTTTCGGATTGAGGATGGAGTCAAGCTCAAACTCCCAGTCCTACTGCCAGTTTCTGGAAGACACTTTCTTCATGCAGTGGTCCAAGGAAGAAGTCTGCATCCTTCAAGAAAAACATGATTTTCGTGCAGGACAATGCTCCCATCACACGCGTCAAGTACTCCACAGCGTGGCTGGCAAGAAAGGGTATAAAAGAAGAAAATCTAATGACATGGCCTCCTTGTTCACCCTGATCTGAACCCCATTGAGAACCTGTGGTCCATCATCAAATGTGAGATTTACAATGAGGGAAAACAGTACACCTCTCTGAACAGTGTCTGGGAGGCTGTGTGTTGCTGCTGCACGCAATGTGATGGTGAACAGATCAAAACACTGACAGAATCCATGGATGGCAGGCTTTTGAGTGTCCTTGCAAAGAAAGGTGGCTATATTGGTCACCTGATTTGTTTTTGTTTTGTTTTTGATGTCAGAAATGTATATTTTGTGAATGTTGAGATGTATATTGGTTTCACTGGTAAAAATAAATAATTGAAATGGGTATATATTTGTTTTTTGTTAAGTTGCCTAATATTATGCACAGTAATAGTCACCTGCACACACAGATATCCCCCTAAAATAGCTAAAACTAAAACAAACTAAAACTACTTCCAAAAATATTCAGCTTTGATATTAATGAGTTTTTGGGTTCATTGAGAACATGGTTGTTGTTCAATAATAAAATTAACCCTCCAAAATACAACTTGCCTAATAATTCTGCACTCCCTGTATGGTGCTTTTTTGAGGAAAGTGCGGATGACAAAAGAATAGTAGTTTGCAACCTGTGCCATGCGAAAATGAGCCGGGGCGTGAACACTAGCAACCTCGCCACCACCAGCATGATCCACCACATGGCATCCAAGCACTGTAATAAGTGGGAAAAACGCCTGGGTCCACAATCTGTGTCTGCAGGTCACACCCCTGCCTTCTCTTCCCCTATGTTACGTGCTGGCCAATCCCCTGTCGAAGGCGCATGCCAGGATGCCTCCCGCCCTGCACCTGGACCTTCGCAAGCACCATCAGCGAACACATCCACTTCCATGTCCCAGCGCAGCGTCCAAATGTCCTTACACCAGGCCTTTGAATGCAAGCAAAATACCTAGCCACCCACCCACAGACCATAGCACTAAATGCTCAGCTTTCCAAATTACTGGCCCTGGCCTGTTGGCGGCCTTTCCGCGTTACGCAGTCCCCAGCCGCCACTATTTTTTCAAGGTGTGCCGTGCCGCCTTACAACAACATGTGTCCCGTAACATCACACGTGCCCTGACCAACGCAGTTACCTGGGAAGGTCCACTTAACCACGGACACATCGACAAGTGCATTCGGCCAGGGACGCTACATTTTCCTGATCGGCACACTGGGTAAATGTTGTGGAGGCCGGGATCGAGTCGTACACTGGGATGGCACAGGTGCTACCGACACCAAGGATTGCGGGCCCTACGTCATTCAGGGTTTCCGCCAGCACCTACGTTAGTGGCTCTTACCCCCACTTCTCCTCCTCCGCCTCCTCCACTTCCAACCTCCGAATTATCCGCATGCAGCACCAGTCAGTCATCAGTCGGTAGCTGGAAGTAGTGTAGCACTCCAGTGGGAAGCGGCAACAGGCCGTGCTGAAGCTGATATGCTTAGGGGACAAACAGCACTCCACCACAGAGCTGTGGCAGGGGATAAGAGACCAGACTGAGCTGTGGCTCTCCTCACTCAACCTAGAACTAGGCATGGTTGTGTCTGATAATGGCCGTAACTTGGTGGTGGCTTTGGAGCTGGCAAGCTCACACACATCCCATTCCTAGCCCACGTGTTCACCTAGTGGTTCAGCTGTTTCTCAAAACCTACCCCCAATTTTGCCTGAGCTACTGGTGAAGATGCGCCACGTGTGTGCACATTTCCGCAAGTCATCGACAGCTTCAGCCAGTCTGTCAATGCTGCAGCAGCGCTTGAACTTGCCAGCTCACAGGCTGTTGTGTAACGCGAGCATGCGCTGGAACTCCACGTTCCACATGTTGGCCAGGCTTTGTGAGCAGCAGAGGGCAGTAGTGAAATACAGCTGCAACATGGTCGTCACCTTTCCAATCAGCTTCCGCTATTCATAAGCAAGGAGTGGGCATGGATTTCTGACCTCTGTGAGGTTTTAAGAAACATTGAGGAATCAACACAGATGGTGAGTGGCGATAACGCTATTATCAGTGTAACCATCCCACTTCTGTGTCTACTCAAACGCTCGCTGCTCACAATTAAGTACGACGCTTTGCATGTGGAAGAGGTGGAAATGGGTTAAGACATTACACAGGGTGATAGCCAGACCACCCTCAGTTCGTCTTCTCAGCGCAAATTCGACTATGAAGAGAAGGAGGAGGAGCAGAAGACGGTTGCCTCCGCTACAGAGGGTTGTACCCATGGAAGTTTAATTTCATCTGTTTAGCGTGGGTAGGCAGAAGAGGAGGAAGAGGATGAGGAGATTGAGAGTGGTGATCTTCCGGGTGACGACAGCGAAGTCTTGCCTGTTGGTACTCTGGCACACATGGCTGACTTCATGTTAGGCTGCCTTTCTTGCGACCCACGCGTTATATGCATTTTGGACAACATGGATTACTGGTTGTTCACCCTTCTCGACCCTCGCTACAAAGAGAACTTCTTATCTCTCATTCCCCTGGTGGAGAGGACGAGCAAAACCGTGCAATACCAGAAGATCCTTGTTGAAAAATTGCTCCAAAAATTTCCATCTGACAACGCTGGCGGCAGAGTCCGTAGTTCCTTGGCCAACCGAGGAGGGGAGACAAGGGGAACACACAGCAGTTCCAACAGAGGCAGGGCAACACTCTCCAAAGCCTGGGACAGTTTCATGACACCCCACCAGCACCCTCACCCTGATGCGCGGCATAGTGTCACAAGGAGGGAAACATTTTGGAAGATGGTGAAGGAGTACATAGCAGTCCGTGTCAGCTTCCTCAATGATCCCTCAGTGCCTTACAACTACTGGGTGTCCAAGCTGGACACGTGGCACGAACTAGTGCTCTGCGCTTTGGAGATGCTGGCCTGCGCTGCCGCCAGCGTTTTGTCTGAGCGGGTATTTAGTGCTGCTTGTGGCATTATAACAGATAAACGTATCCGCCTGTTAACAGAAAATGCTAACTAGTTGACTCTTATAAAAAATGAACAAGGCCTGGATTGACCATGACTTCTCGACTCCACCAGAGGAAAGCTGAAGAACATAAAGGAATTTTAAATGTGTTGTTTATAATGTACTCAATACACTGTATTCCCATGCACCCGTTCCACCACAAACAAGGGTATATGGTTGAATCTTCCTTTTCTCATCCTCCTTCTCCTCTTCCATCATATCAACAAATGCTTATTCGTCGCATATAATGCCCTCATTATGTTTTACAGGGTCAGTTCAGCTGCAGGCCCTCGTATATAATTTTTTAGATGGTCAGCTCACCTGCAGGCCTTCACCTACAACCTTTAAAGGGTCAGATCACAGCAGGCCTGCACCTAAAATTCTTTTACATGGTCAGCTCACCAGCAGGCCCGCACCTAAAAGCTTTTACAGGGTCAGCTCACCAGCAGGCCCGCACCTCAAATATTTTACAGGGTCAGCTCAACAGCAGACCCTCGCATATAATTTTTACAGGGGTCAGCTCACCAGCAGGCCTGCACCTAAAATCTTTTATAGGATAAGCTCACCCTGTAGGCCCCAGCAAGTGCGGATGCAATGTGATTTTTCACGCATGGTTTGCTAGGGAGATGATGTTAGTAAAATGATAAAAGTCAATTTACCTGTATTATTTTCCCTTATAACATGGTTATAAGAAAAATAATAACATTCTTAATACAGAATACTTACTACTAATGTTGCTTGAGGGGTTAAAAAATAAAAATAAAAAATAAATTAACTCACCCCATCCACTTGTTCGTGCAGCTGGCATCGTCTTCTTTCTTCTCTTTCAGCACCTGCAAACGGACCTTTGACAACGTAAGCGTGCTCACCATGTGGTGTGTGCGGTGACGTCAGCGCAGGTCCTGCTGAATGAAGATAGAAGGATCTTCTATCTTCGTTCAGCAGGACCTGCACTGACGTCACCGGACACATCAAAGGTCCATTTGCAGGTCCTGAAAGAAGAAGACGATGCTGGCAGCGAGAATAAGTGGATGGGGTGAGTTAATTGTTTCATTTTATTTTAACCCCTCAAGCAACATTTTAGTTAGCATTCTGTATTAAGAATGCTATAATTTTCCTTTATAACCACGGTAGAATAGAACACCTAACCCAAACCTGAACTTCAGTGAAGAAGTCCAGGTTCGGGTCTGGGTACCACATTCAGTTTATTCTCTCGCGCGTGAAAAAACGCATTGAACTCGCGCGGAAAAAACTGAACATCGGAACGCAATCGCAGTCAAAAACTGACTGTAATTGCGTTCCTACTCGCGGCGTTTTCCCGCAATGCACACGCGATGCATCGGAGCAAATCCTGGACGCCCGTGTGAAAGAGGCCCTAATAGGTGGACAAACGCCTGGGTCCACAATCTGTGTCTGCGGGTGGTCACACCACTGCTCCTCTTCCCTGTGTTACATGCTGGCCAATCCCCTGTCCAAGACTCAGGCCCGGATGCCTTCTGCCATGTACCTGGACCCTTCGCAAGCACCATCAGCTAGCACATCCACTTCTGTGTCCCTATCGCAGCATACAGATGTCTATACCCCAGGCCTTTGAATGAAAGCGCAAATACCCAGCCACCCACCCACCCACAGACCATAGCACTAAATTCGTACCTTTCCAAATTGCTGGCCCTGGGAAATGTTGCCCATTTAGGCTTGTGGACACTGAGCTTTCCGCAGCAGCCTGATGACGGCAGCTGTCCCACGGTACTCTGTCCCCAGCCGCCAATATTTTTTCAAGGTGCACAGTCCCAGCCTTACACCAGCAATGTGTCCCGTAACATCACCCATGCCCTGACCAACGCAGCTCAGGAACTGGTGATGCCACTGATACTGTGAGCACAGGATCCAAAACATGCCAGACCTGTCAAGCTCATCTGCAGCTCTGTGTGAGTATCACCTGTCTGCAGGGGTTGCACCTAGCCTTTCTGTACAGTTTTTCCTTATAGTTGCCGAAAACAAAGCATTGCCATGTGCAAGATCACAACATTAAAAATGGAAAACCCACCCCCAAAAATGTCACTTTTTTATTGTAGATTTTTAACATAGGTCTGAAGTATTGTTGGCACACACTTCAGGGGACACAATTACATTTTAACCCCTTAGTTACATAACTAATTTTAGCCTTAAGCATCTTAAGCATTCATAACTTTTCAATTTTTCTTCTAAAAACTTTTCTAGATTTTGCGCTTGAGTTGTAGTTTTTTTATGAAACATTTTGGGATAAATATAGTGTATTAACTAACTTTAATTATTTTAGTGTTATGGGGAAAGATAAAAACATCAAATTTAAAATGATTTTAATTTATTTACGTCATTCACTGTGATATAAGAAATCTACTGAGACATGAAACAGCCATAGGCCGTCTGATCTCCTGCATTACCTTCCTGTCCTTGCTGTATGTGCACACTGGATTAAATAAAGGAAGATTTTTTATGGTGAGTGCCATGCATTGGGATCTCTTTTTTTCTGGTCCAAATTTATATAAATTTTTATATTTCTTTCCTCCTGCAGTCTGTCTGCTCCCCAACTGCCCACTCCTCATCCACACTGAAGAGGGGAGGACTGCTTTAACCCCTCATATCTTGGATTGGTAGCAAAGAGATATAGGCCTGGTGTTGTATTGAAAACTAGCATTACAAGATATAGCTGTTAGAAATTAGATTGGCAGGAATGCAGCTGAAAGTTAAAGTAAAAGCAGGTTTCACTGGTTCCACTCCCAACCTTATTTCTAACATAGAGTGGAGATAATGCTGTGATTCTGGTCCTGTTTGAAAGCTTGGAATGTCCATTATCTCTAGCTTCTACCAATGCCAAGATATGAAAAAGCTCGGGGAAAAGTGTTAATTGCTTAACATTAGCTGTGGGCATTCAAACATAGGCACCATGACTCTATTGAACCAAGTGAAGCATCCCCCCAATTACTGTGGGAAAATAGAACAAGCAAGAGTCTCCTCCTTCTCCCAGTCTCTTAAAGCAGAGATATAAATGTATAAGTTAAACGTTTTATTAAATATTTTCCCACAAAACTATATTTCAATCTATTCAGCTCCTCCTGCTCTATAACTTGCTGCCTGCAGATTGCATAGCATTTTGTGGTAATGTCATTGGGTTCTATATAAAAAATCAAAAAACTATAAAATGTAAAAATAAAAATGTTAAAGAAGAGTTAACAGATAGGTTAACAGAAGGGTTAACGAATAGGTCATCAATAGTAAAAGCCTAGACAACCCCTTTAAAAGCAGAATTATGAACAATTTATTACTTTTTGCTTTCAAATAGGGTTAATAATAAATATTTTGTCTGGTAGTATCTGCCAGTTTCCTGATTCTCTAAAGGCTTATAAGGCACTCCCAGGAAATTAAAGTCAATATATTTTAACAGCCAAACACACTGAGCTCATACAATTACCTTCCAGCATGGAGAATACAAATCCTGTGTTCTGTCTTGTGCTTCTTGCAATGAACATTCCCTTTAATGCAGGTAAGTGAACCTTCACCTTTTAACATGTTGTTTTTAGGTTTGAAAGGCTGTTGGTTCATATATATATATATATATATATACACACCGCTCAAAAAAATAAAGGGAACTTAAACAACACAATGTAACTCCAAGTCAATCACACTTCTGTGAAATCAAACTGTCCACTTAGGAAGCAACACTGAGTGACAATCAATTTCACATGCTGTTGTGCAAATGGGATAGACAACAGGTGGAAATTATAGGCAATTAGCAAGACACCCCCAATAAAGGAGTGGTTCTGCAGGTGGTGACCACAGACCACTTCTCCGTTCCTATGCTTCCTGGTTGATGTTTTGGTCACTTTTGAATGCTGGCGGTGCTTTCACTCTAGTGGTAGACGGAGTCTACAACCCACACAAGTGGCTTAGGTAGTGCAGCTTATCCAGGATGGCACATCAATGCGAGCTGTGGCTTGCTGTGTCTGTCAGCGTAGTGTCCAGAGCATGGAGGCGCTACCAGGAGATAGGCCAGTACATCAGGAGACGTGGAGGAGGCCGTAGGAGGGCAACAACCCAGCAGCAGGACCGCTACCTCCGCCTTTGTGAAAGGAGGAACAGGAGGAGCACTGCCAGAGCCCTGCAAAATGACCTCCAGCAGGCCACAAATGTGCATGTGTCTGCTCAAACGGTCAGAAACAGACTCCATGAGGTGATATGAGGGCCCGACGTCCACAGGTGGGGGTTGTGCTTACAGCCCAACACCGTGCAGGACGTTTGGCATTTGCCAGAGAACACCAAGATTGGCAAATTCGCCACTGGCGCCCTGTGCTCTTCACAGATGAAAGCAGGTTCACACTGAGCACATGTGACAGACGTGACAGAGTCTTGAGACGCCGTGGAGAACGTTATGCTGCCTGCAACATCCTCCAGCATGACCGGTTTTGCATTGGGTCAGTAATGGTGTGGGGTGGCATTTCTTTGGAGGGCCGCACAGCCCTCCATGTGCTCGCCAGAGGTAGCCTGACTGCCATTAGGTACCGAGATGAGATCCTCAGACCCCTTGTGAGACCATATGCTGGTGCGGTTGGCCCTGGGTTCCTCCTAATGCAAGACAATGCCAGACCTCATGTGGCTGGAGTGTGTCAGCAGTTCTTGCAAGACGAAGGCATTGATGCTATGGACTGGCCCGCCCGTTCCCCAGACCTAAATCCAATTGAGCACATCTGGGACATTATGTCTCGCTCTATCCACCAACGTCACGTTGCACCTTAGACTGTCCAGGAGTTGGCAGATGCTTTAGTCCAGGTCTGGGAGGAGATCCCTCAGGAGACCGTCCGCCACCTCATCAGGAGCATGCACAGGCGTTGTAGGGAGGTCATACAGGCACGTGGAGGCAACACACACAACTGAGCCTCATTTTGACTTGTTTTAAGGACATTACATCAAAGTTGGATCAGCCTGTAGTGTGTTTTTCCACTTTAATTTTAAGTGTGACTCCAAATCCAGACCTCCATGGGTTGAAAAATTTGATTTCCATTTTGTAATTTTTGTGTGATTTTGTTGTCAGCACACTCAACTATGTAAAGAACAAAGTATTTCAGAAGAATATTTAATTAATTCAGATCTAGGATGTGTTATTTTTGTGTTCCCTTTATTTTTTTGAGCAGTGTATATATATATATATATATATATATATATATATACATATATATGGATAACCAGAAGAGCTTATAGACATATATCTCAAAGAGGTTAAAGATTTGGCCATTGGAATGAGCTTAGGTGCTAATAGCATACTGTGGTATGATAAAATTCGGAAACAGCAGGCAAAAAACTCTCTCAAGTGAGGCAGGACCCTCTACATGCTACTGAACAAGTCAGTAAGAGTTTTATGATTTTTTTTTAAATGGGTATTCTGGTTAGAAAATAGGTATCCCCTATCTGTTGAAAATTGAATAATTGTTAAATCAGTGTGGTCTGATTGCTGGGACCCCCACTAATCATAATAGAGGGGTCCTCAACCCTAATATAAATGGAGAAGCAGATCAAGCATGTGCAGTGCTGATTAGAGTTGAGCGAACACCTGGATGTTCGGGTTCGACGAGTTCGGCCGAACTTTCGAAAAATGTTCGGGTTCGGGATCCGAACTCGACCCGAACTTCATCCCGAACCCGAACCCCATAGAAGTCAATGGGGACCCGAACTTTTGGGCACTAAAAAGGCTGTAAAACACACCCGGAAAGGGCTAGAGGGCTGCAAAAGGCAGCAAAATGTAGTTAAATCCCCTGCAAACAAATGTAGATAGGGAAATGATGAGTTAACATAAAATAAATAAAAATTAAACAATATTAATTGGAGTGAGGTCCCATAGCACAGAATCAGGCTTCAAGTCACCCACCAATGGAGAAGGTCACTTACTATTATTTTGACCACAGCACCCAGACAAAGGAGAGAGGTCCCACAGCAGAGAACCAGGCATCATATCACCCACCACAGGAGTAGGCCACCATTTAGTTACTTTGACCCCTACACCCAGACGGAGGAGAGAGGTTACACAGCAGAGAATCAGGCATTTAGATCACCCACCACAGGAGTAGGCCACCATTGAATCAGACCCCGGCAACCATGTCAGATGGCACAAGCATAAGCTTTATATCAATCAGCACAGGAGAAGGCGACTTTGACAGACTTTGACCCCTACACCCGGACGGAGGAGAGAGGTTTCAAAGCAGAGAATCAGGCATTTAGATCACCCACCACAGGAGTAGGCCCCAATTTAATGGGACCCCGGCAACCATGTCAGATGGCACAACCATCAGCTTCATATCAATCAGCACAGGAGAAGGCGACTTTGAAAGACTTTGACCCCTACACCCAGACGGAGGAGAGAGGTTTCACAGCAGAGAATCAGGCATTTAGATCACCCACCACAGGAGTAGGCCCCCATTGAATCAGACCCTGGCAACCATGTCAGATGGCACAACCATCAGCTTTATATCAATCAGCACAGGAGAAGGCGACTTTGAAAGACTTTGACCCCTACACCCAGATGGAGGAGAGAGGTTTCACAGCAGAGAATCAGGCATCATATCAACCACCACAGGAGAAGCCACCATTTAGTTACTTTGACCCCTGCACCCAGGAAGAGGAGAGAGGCACCACAGCACATATTCTGGCATCATATCAGCCACCACAGGAGAAGCCACCATTGAGTTACTTTGACCCCCGCACCCAGGAAGAGGAGAGAGGCACCACAGCACATATTCTGGCATCATATCAGCCACCACAGGAGAAGCCACGATTGAGTTACTTTGACCCCCGCACCCAGGAAGAGGAGAGAGGCACCACAGCACATATTCTGGCATCATATCAGCCACCACAGGAGAAGCCACCATTGAGTTACTTTGACCCCTGCACCCAGGAAGAGGAGAGAGGCCCCACAGCACATATTCTGGCATCATATCAGCCACCACAGGAGAAGCCACCATTTAGTTACTTTGACCCCTTCACCCAAACAGAGGAGAGAGGTTCCACATCAGATAATCAGGCATCATATCAACCACCACAGGAGTAGGCCACAATTTAATGGGACCCCGGCAACCATGTCAGATGGCACAACCATCAGCTTCATATCAATCAGCACAGGAGAAGGTGACTTTGAAAGACTTTGACCCCTACACCCAGACGGAGGAGAGAGGTTTCACAGCAGAGAATCAGGCATTTAGATCACCCACCACAGGAGTAGGCCCCCATTGAATCAGACCCTGGCAACCATGTCAGATGGCACAACCATCAGCTTTATATCAATCAGCACAGGAGAAGCCACCATTGAGTTACTTTGACCCCTGCACCCAGGAAGAGGAGAGAGGCCCCACAGCACATATTCTGGCATCATATCAGCCACCACAGGAGAAGCCACCATTGAGTTACTTTGACCCCTGCACCCAGGGAAGAGGAGAGAGGCACCACAGCACATATTTCTGGCATCATATTCAGCCACCACAGGAGAAGCCACCATTGAGTTACTTTGACCCCTGCACCCAGGAAGAGGAGAGAGGCCCCACAGCACATATTCTGGCATCATACTAACCACCACAGGAGAAGCCACACCATTGAGTTACTTTGATGACCCCTGCACCCAGGAAGAGGAGAGAGGCCCCACAGCACATATTCTGGCATCATATCAGCCACCACAGGAGAACGCACCATTGAGTTTACTTTGACCCCCCCGCACCCAGGAAGCGGAGAGAGGCACCCACAGCACATATTCTGGCATCATATCAGCCACCACAGGAGAAGCCACCATTGAGTTACTTTGACCCCCGCACCCAGGAAGAGGAGAGAGGCACCACAGCACATATTCAGGCATCATATCACACACCACAGGAGAAGGCCTCTTTCAGTGATTTAGGGCCTTTGGACCCAGACAGAGGAGAGAGGCACCACCGACATATTCTGGCATCATATCAGCCACCACAGGAGAAGCCACCATTGAGTTACTTTGACCCCTGCACCCAGGAAGAGGAGAGAGGCCCCACAGCACATATTCTGGCATCATATCAGCCACCACAGGAGAAGCCACCATTGAGTTACTTTGACCCCCTGCACCCAGGAAGAGGAGAGAGGCCCCACAGCACATATTCTGGCATCATACTAACCACCACAGGAGAAGCCACCATTGAGTTACTTTGACCCCCTGCACCCAGGAAGAGGAGAGAGGCCCCACAGCACATATTCTGGCATCATATCAGCCACCACAAGGAGAAGCCACCATTGAGTTACTTTGACCCCCGCACCCTAGGAAGTGGAGAGAGGCACCACAGCACATATTCTGGCATCATATCAGCCACCACAGGAGAAGCCACCATTGAGTTACTTTGACCCCTGCACCCAGGAAGAGGAGAGAGAGCCCCACAGCACAAATTCTGGCATCAATCAGCCACCACAGGAGAAGCCACCATTTAGTTACTTTGACCCCTTCACCCAAACAGAGGAGAGAGGTTCCACATCAGAGAATCAGGCATCATATCAACCACCACTGGAGTAGGCCACAATTTAATGGGACCCCGGCAACCATGTCAGATGGCACAACCATCAGCTTCATATCAATCAGCACAGGAGAAGGCGACTTTGAAAGACTTTGACCCCTACACCCAGACAGAGGAGAGAGGTTTCACAGCAGAGAATCAGGCATTTAGAATCACCCACCACAGGAGTAGGCCCCCATTGAATCAGACCCTGGCAACCATGTCAGATGGCACAACCATCAGCTTTATATCAATCAGCACAGGAGAAGCCACCATTGAGTTACTTTGACCCCTGCACCAAGGAAGAGGAGAGAGGCCCCACAGCACATATTCTGGCATCATATCAGCCACCACAGGAGAAGCCACCATTGAGTTACTTTGACCCCCGCACCCAGGAAGAGGAGAGAGGCACCACAGCACATATTCTGGCATCATATCAGCCACCACAGGAGAAGCCACCATTGAGTTACTTTGACCCCCGCACCCAGGAAGAGGAGAGAGGCACCACAGCACATATTCAGGCATCATATCACACACCACAGGAGAAGGCCTCTTTCAGTGATTTAGGCCTTTGGACCCAGACAGAGGAGAGAGGCACCACGGCACATATTCTGGCATCATATCAGCCACCACAGGAGAAGCCACCATTGAGTTACTTTGACCCCTGCACCCAGGAAGAGGAGAGAGGCCCCACAGCACATATTCTGGCATCATATCAGCCACCACAGGAGAAGCCACCATTGAGTTACTTTGACCCCTGCACCAGGAAGAGGAGAGAGGCCCCCACAGCACATATTCTGGCATCATATCAGCCACCACAGGAGAAGCCACCATTGAGTTACTTTGACACCGCACACCCAGGAAGAGGAGAGAGGCACCACAGCACATATTCAGGCATCATATCACACACCACAGGAGAAGGCCTCTTTCAGTGATTTAGGCCTTTGGACCCAGACAGAGGAGAGAGGCACCACAGCACATATTCTGGCATCATATCAGCCACCACAGAGAAGCCACCATTGAGTTACTTTGACCCCTGCACCCAGGAAAGGAGAGAGGCCCCACAGCACATATTCTGGCATCATATCAGCCACCACAGGAGAAGCCACCATTGAGTTACTTTGCCCCCTGCACCCAGGAAGAGGAGAGGAGGCCCCACAGCACATATTCTGGCATCATACTAACCACCACAGGAGAAGCCACCATGAGTTACTTTGACCCCTGCACCCAGGAAGAGGAGAGAGGCCCCACAGCACATATTCTGGCATCATATCAGCCACCACAGGAGAAGCCACCATTGAGTTACTTTGACCCCTGCACCCAGGAAGAGGAGAGAGGCCCCACAGCACATATTCTGGCATCATACTAACCACCACAGGAGAAGCCACCATTGAGTTACTTTGACCCCTGCACCCAGGAAGAGGAGAGAGGCCCCACAGCACATATTCTGGCATCATATCAGCCACCACAGGAGAAGCCACCATTGAGTTACTTTGACCCCCGCACCCAGGAAGAGGAGAGAGGCACCACAGCACATATTCTGGCATCATATCAGCCACCACAGGAGAAGCCACCATTGAGTTACTTTGACCCCTGCACCCAGGAAGAGGAGAGAGGCCCCACAGCACATATTCTGGCATCATATCAGCCACCACAGGAGAAGCCACCATTTAGTTACTTTGACCCCTGCACCCAGGAAGAGGAGAGAGGCACCACAGCAGCATATTCTGGCATCATATCAGCCACCACAGGAGAAGCCACCATTTAGTTACTTTGACCCCCTTCACCCAAACAGAGGAGAGAGGTTCCACATCAGAGAATCAGGCATCATATCAACCACCACAGGAGTAGGCACAATTTAGTTTATTTGACCCCTGCACCCAGGAAGAGGAGAGAGGCCCCACAGCACATATTCTGGCATCATATCACACACCACAGGAGAAGGCCTCTTTCAGTGATTTAGGCCTTTGGACCCAGACAGAGGGAGAGAGGTCAGAGATTAGCTTCATATCCCCCAGCACAGCAGAAGACCGCTTTAATTTGACTTAGGCCTCAGCACCCAGACAGAAGACAGAGGTAGCATGGCAGAGGTATGGCTTCATGTCACCCTGTTAGTTTAACCGGCACATTTCATCTGGTTAGGCCCCGGCGCCCAGACAGAGAAGAGTTTCATCAAACTGTGGGTTTCATAAAATTTGTATCAAATAAAGAAGTGGCCCGTAGCACAACAAGACATGTTTTAGGCAGTTAATAAGGACTACTCTGCACAAGGGAGGGACAGGACCTTTGGGATCCATGCCTGGTTCATCTTTATGAAGGGTCAGCTTGTCCACGTTGGCTGTTGGACAGGCGGCTGCGCTTGTCAGTAATGACGCCCCCTGCCGTGCTGAATACGCGTTCAGATAAAACGCTGGCCGCCGGCAGGAAAGCACCTCCAAGGCATAACATGCTAACTCTGGCACGTGGACAAATTTCGAAACCCAGTAGTTGAATGGGGCCGAACCATCCGTCAGGATGTGGAGGGGTGTGCAGACATACAGTTCAACCATGTTAGTGAAATGCTGCCTCCTGCTAACACGTTCCGTATCAGGTGTCGGTGCAGATAGCTGTGGCGTGGAGACAAAACTTTTCCACATTTCTGCCATGCTAACCCTGCCCACAGATGAGCTGGCCGTGACAACAGCTGCGTTGGCGACCTCTTGCCACTCCTCTGCCGTCACCTTCCACCTGTCCCCTGTGACATGTGGGAAGGCTCTCAAGAGCGCCTCTATCAGCGTGCGCTTGTACTCGCGCATCTTACGGTCCGCTCCAGTTCAGGAATTAAAGGTGGGCACATTGTCTTTTATACCGGGGATCCAGCAGGGTGGCCACCCAGTAGTCTGCACACGTTAAAACGGTGGGCAACTCTGCTGGTCGTTGCGCAGGCATTGGAGCATATATCGCTCATGTGGGCCAGGCTACCCATGGGTAAGGACAAGCTGTCCTCTGTGGGAGGCGTATCGTCATCGTCCACACGTATCCCCCCCAGCAACGCACCAGTGATGGGCCTGGCTGCCACCCCGCGGTGAACTTGCGTCATCCTCGTCCCCCTCCACCTCCCTCCTCCCTCATCCTCCTCGTCCTCCAGTACAGTGCCTTGGCTGGCGACTTGTGAACCTGTCCTCTGCTGCTTAAACAAACCTCCCTCTGAGCCACTTCGAACAGACTGGCCCGAAAGTGTTAGAAACGAGCCTCATCCTCCTCCTCCTCCTCCACCTGGGCCACCTCCTCTAACATCATTGCCCTAAGTGTTTTCTCAAGGAGACATAGAAGTGGTATTGTAACGCTGATAACAGTGTCATCGCCACTGGCCATGTTGGTGGAGTACTCGAAACAGCGCAGCAGGGCACACAGGTCTCGCATGGAGGCCCAATCATTGGTGGTGAAGTGGTGCTGTCGGCAGTACGACTGACGCGAGCGTGCTGCAGCTGAAACTCCACTATGGCCTGCTGCTGCTCGCACAGTCTCTCCAGCATGTGCAAGGTGGAGTTCCACCGGGTGGGCACATCGCATATGAGGCGGTGGAGGCGGGAAGGCCGAAGTTCCGGCTGTAGCGCAGACAGGCGAGCAGCGGCAGGATGTGAACGGCGGAAGCCGCACAGACGGCCCGCACTTTATGCAGCAGCT
Organism: Bufo bufo; assembly: GCF_905171765.1. Taxonomy (NCBI): domain Eukaryota; kingdom Metazoa; phylum Chordata; class Amphibia; order Anura; family Bufonidae; genus Bufo; species Bufo bufo. The sequence goes on from NC_053394.1 coordinate 64,022,218, forward strand.
CTGACATGTTGGGGTAGTGTGAATGAACCTCTGCACCACCAAGTTCAGCACATGCGCCAGGCAAGGGATGTGCGTCAAACCGGCTATGTCCCAGACTGCCACGAGATTTCGCCCATTATCGCATACCACCAGGCCTGGCTTGAGGCCCACCGGCAGAAACCACTCGTCGGTCTGTTGTTCAATACCCCGCCACAACTCCTTTGCGCTGTGGGGCCTGTCCCCCAAACATATGAGTTTCAGAATGGCCTGCTGACGTTTACCCCGGGCTGTGCTGAAGTTGGTGGTGAAGGTGTGTGGCTGACCGGATGAGCTGGTGGAAGCAGTGGAGGAGGAAGCCGAGTAGGAGGAGGAGGCTACAGGAGGCAGAGAATGATGCCCTGCGATCCTAGGGGGCGGAAGGACGTGCGCCAAGGAACTGTCCGCCGGGGGCCCAGCCCGCCACTACATTCATCCAGTGTGCAGTTAGTGAGATATAGCGTCCCTGGCCGTGCTTACTGGTCCATGTATCTGTGGTTAGGTGGACCTTGCACAAATGGCGTTGCGCAGTGCACACTTGATTTTATCGGACACTTGCATGTGCAGGGAAGGCACGGCTGTCTGGAGAAGTAGTGGCGGCTGGGAACCACATACTGCGGGACAGCCATGGCCATCAGCTGTTTGAAGCTGTCTGTGTCCACACCAGCCGGAATGACAGCATTTTCAAAGGCCAGCAGTTTAGAAATGCTGGCGTTCAGGCCAAGGGCTCGAGGGTGACTCGGGGGGAATTTGCGCTTCCTCTCTAAGGTTTGAGATATTGAGAGCTGAACGCTGCTGTGTGATATAGTGGAGACGCTAGTTGACGGTGGCGGTGGTGGTGGTGTCGGTGGCACATCCTCTGTTTGCTGCTCGGCTTGTGGCAACATTCCTCTCGAGGCGGAAGCCGAGGCAGCAGCGGTAGAGGGAGCAGGGGAGCCTCAGCGAGTGCCTGGTTTTAAGGTGTGTACCCCACTGCAGTTCATGCTTTGCATGTAGATGCCTGGTCATGCAGGTTGTGCTGAGGTTCAGAACGTTAATGCCTCGCCTCAGGCTGATGGCAGAGCGTGCAAGTCACTCGGGTCTTGTCGGTAGGACATTGTTTAAAGAAGTGCCATGCCAGGGAACTCTTTGAAGCTGCCTTTGTGGGGCTGGGTCCCTGTTGGCGATGTCCAGTAGCAGGCGAACTCTGGGGGCGGCGGCTCGTCTGCTTTGGCCCCCTGCTCCCTCTTTGGCTTCGCTGTTGTCTCGGTCTCACCACTACCTCTTCCTCTGAACTGTGAAAGTCATCGCCACGACCTTCAGTCCATGTGGGGTCTAAGACCTCATCGTCCTCTGCATCGTCTTCCACCCAGTCTCCCTCCCTGACCTCCTCCTGTTCAGTCTGCACACTGCAAAAAGACGCGGCAGTGGGCACCTGTGTTTCGTCATCATCAGAGAGTCGGTGACTCTGCTGTGGTGGTATTCCCATGTCCTCTTCATCTGGAGACATAAGTGGTTGTGCGTCAGTGCATGGTATGTCTTCCTCCACTGGGGAAGGGCTAGGTGAACGCCCCTGGGAAACCCTGGAAGCAGAGTCTTCAAACAGAAGAAGAGACTGCTGCATAACTTGTGGCTCAGACCGTTTCCCTGATATGCTTGGGGGTGATGTGACAGACTGATGGGCTTGGTTTTCAGGTGCCACCTGTGCGCTTTCCGCAGAAGACTGGGTGGAAGACCAATCGATTAATGCCTGTACCTGCTCAGGCCTTACCATCCTAAGAGCGGCATTGGGCCCCACGAGATATTGCGGTACATTCTGCCGGCTAGTTGAGGGAGTTCGTTCCCTACTGTGTGCGCCTGGGGCCGACGGCCACGTCCTCTACCAGCAACAGAGGCTCCACGGACACCACCACGACCGCGTCCTCGTCCCTTAATAGTATTTTTCTTCATTGTTGCGATTCAACTCGCACCACAATGAATATATTATTTTTTATAAGCAAAATCCCCTCACTGGAATACTTTCAGTCTTTTGACTGTATGGATTACAGATGGAATGACTGTTATATGTGAGTACCGCTTTCTTTGACAGATTCTAGTATGGGTACATATATGTTTTCCCAACCCCAGCACATTAGTTTGCTAATTCCAGATGTATGAAACGCAGGCCTAACTGTATCTAGTATATTGAACGCCAGATAAACTAACTTGGCCTTTTTTAAATAAAAAAAAAATTCCCTCACTGGAATACTTTCAGTCTTTTGACTGTATGGATTACAGATGGAATGACTGTTATATGTGAGTACCCGCTTTCTTTGACAGATTCTAGTATGGGTACATATATGTTTTCCAACCCCAGCACATTAGTTTGCTAATTCCAGATGTATGAAACGCAGGCCTAACTGTATCTAGTATATTGAACGCCAGATAAACTAACTTGGCCTTTTTTAAATAAAAAAAAATCCCCTCACTGGAATACTTTCAGTCTTTTGACTGTATGGATTACAGATGGAATGACTGTTATATGTAAGTACCGCTTTCTTTGACAGATTCTAGTATGGGTACATATATGTTTTCCCAACCCAGCACATTAGTTTGCTAATTCCAGATGAATGAAACGCAGGCCTAACTGTATCTAGTATATTGAACGCCAGATAAACTAACTTGGCCTTTTTAAATAAAAAAAATCCCCTCACTGGAATACTTTCAGTCTTTTGACTGTATGGATTACAGATGGAATGACTGTTATATGTGAGTACCGCTTTCTTTGACAGATTCTAGTATGGGTACATATATGTTTTCCCAACCCCAGCACATTAGTTTGCTAATTCCAGATGTATGAAACGCAGGCCTAACTGTATCTAGTATATTGAACGCCAGATAAACTAACTTGGCCTTTTTTAAATAAAAAAAATTCCCTCACTGGAATACTTTCAGTCTTTTGACTGTATGGATTACAGATGGAATGACTGTTATATGTGAGTACCGCTTTCTTTGACAGATTCTAGTATGGTACATATATGTTTTCCCAACCCCAGCACATTAGTTTGCTAATTCCAGATGTATGAAACGCAGGCCTAACTGTATCTAGTATATTGAACGCCAGATAAACTAACTTGGCCTTTTTTAAATAAAAAAAAATTCCCTCACTGGAATACTTTCAGTCTTTTGACTGTATGGATTACAGATGGAATGACTGTTATATGTGAGTACCCGCTTTCTTTGACAGATTCTAGTATGGGTACATATATGTTTTCCCAACCCCAGCACATTAGTTTGCTAATTCCAGATGTATGAAACGCAGGCCTAACTGTATCTAGTATATTGAACGCCAGATAAACTAACTTGGCCTTTTTTAAATAAAAAAAATTCCCTCACTGGAATACTTTCAGTCTTTTGACTGTATGGATTACAGATGGAATGACTGTTATATGTGAGTACCGCTTTCTTTGACAGATTCTAGTATGGGTACATATATGTTTTCCCAACCCCAGCACATTAGTTTGCTAATTCCAGATGTATGAAACGCAGGCCTAACTGTATCTAGTATATTGAACGCCAGATAAACTAACTTGGCCTTTTTTAAATAAAAAAAATTCCCTCACTGGAATACTTTCAGTCTTTTGACTGTATGGATTACAGATGGAATGACTGTTATATGTGAGTACCGCTTTCTTTGACAGATTCTAGTATGGGTACATATATGTTTTCCCAACCCCAGCACATTAGTTTGCTAATTCCAGATGTATGAAACGCAGGCCTAACTGTATCTAGTATATTGAACGCCAGATAAACTAACTTGGCCTTTTTTAAATAAAAAAAAAATTCCCTCACTGGAATACTTTATGGCTTTTCACTGTATGGATTACAGGTGGACTGGTATTAGTAGGGGTGACACAAGCACACCCAAGTCCCTGATGTAGGATTTCTATGGCACAGACCACTATTACAAGTGATTAATGGACGTTGGGAGAGATTGTGCTGCAGCACTAGTCCCAAGATGGCCGCCGCCTATCAGCCCAGTAACATGTGCCACAAAATGGTCTGCACAACCTTTAAAAAAAATAGCCTTGGACTGTGCTGCTAAATCGCTATTGGTCTGAATCCCAGGTGTAGATGTCTGACTTGTTTGGAGCTTTGGAATGCACACTGTGGCAGCTTCTGCTGCAGCACTACAAGTCGCAAAATGGCGGCCGGCGGTCAGCCCAGGTACATGTGTATGGAAAAATCACTCTGGCCACTCTAAAAATAGCCAATCCCTATCAAAAAAGCAGCTCAGCTGCAGTTGTTCAGATGAATCACAGGTGGAGGAGAGAAATTTGCTTCCAGTTATTCAATTATCCCTGCCTATTCTCGCCCTAGCATCAGCTGCGTCTATCCCTGTTCTATTCACATCGGGAGTGAGCACGTCCCGACGTGCGCACAAGCTTATAAAGAGGCTGAGTCACATGCTGCACTTGGCCAATCACAGCCTTGCCAATAGTAGGCATGGCTGCGATGGCATCTTAGGGCAAGTAGTATGATGCATGTTAATTGGCTGCTTTGCAGCCTTTCAAAATGCGCCAAAATACATGCCGAACGACGAACCCGAACCCGAACTTTTACGAAAAAGTTCGGGTTCGGGTCCGTGTCACGAACACCCCAAAATTCGGTACGGACCCGAACTATGCTCGAACTGTTCGCTCAACACTAGTGCTGATCCATTCATCTCTATGGGACTACCAGAGATAGTACAGCACTTGGCTATCTCTGGCAATCCCATAGACTTTGTAAGGAGCAGTCGTGCACATGCTCGACCACCTCTCCGTTCAAATTGTGGGATTGGGACATCTTCCATTCTAACAGTTATCCCTATTCAGTGTATAGAGCATGACTTTTGTTAAGCAGAATACCCCTTTAATAACTTATGACCTTTGGTGTAATTGCAAAAGAAAATAAATCATGGAACTTCACTACTTTGTAGGATAGCAGAGACTTTATATTTATTCAGGTGCCTCAGTTCACAAGCTGCCCATATAGCTTGTGACTTTGAAAAGTGGTACTCCCAATATAAGCCATATGAAATCACACAACTATTCACCTTTTATTAAGCCTCCGTTATTCTAAATATCTCATATATGTTTCTTTATTTTTCTCCCCAGTTGCAGATAATGCACCTGGTAAGTACAAAGAGCTATAAAACAACTACATTATTGGTAGTTTTGCTATAGGCCACTTTATGTAGCTAGCTAATTGGTTCTTGTCTCCTTTAAAAGAGTTGTCTCATCAAGTCCAATTTCAAATTAAGCCCCATAACAATCATCTGATTAGTAAAGGTCCAATTTAGAAAATATCCGATGATCAGCTGTTATTGCAGCAGGAAATATAGTATTATGTGTTAGCCATTCGAACGAACAGCTAACAATATAATACAATACTAGATTCGCCAGAGTGGGAGTCATTTTTGTAACTGGTTTTCCAACCTGGCTTAAGCTACTTTCACACTTGCAGCAGAGTAATCCTGCAGGCAGTTCTGTATGCCAACTGATGGCATTTGTATGACTGATCAGGATCCTGATCTGGTCTTAAAAATGCCTGATCAGTCAGAAAATGATGGTTAAGAGTTTTGTTAGTGACGCCAATTGCAGCGTGCGCAGGGTACAGTCTCAGGGCCCTTTAACGTGTTGCAACTCACGTACCAGGTGAGGAATGCCAGAGTGGTGTAATGTCTCTGTGTGGTAGTAGGTATAGTGTCAACGGTGTCTCCTACCTTGGTACGGCTGGACTCCTGGATCCTGGCTCACTTGCAATAAATGAGTGTGTTGCTAGTAGGAGTAATTGAGGGTTTTAGTAGCAGTAAATGAGATCCAGACTTGTAGTATAATTCAACTTGTCTTTACTGGAGGCAGCATTAATCCATATGAGTTACAGCAATAGTCTTGGGTCCCAGCAGGTATTGGCAATGTATGGCAGGGATCAATATCTCTTCTGCTCCTATCATGTGCCTGGAGAATATGGCAGGAATCTGTCTTCTGCTCTGTCTATCTTCTGCTGTGTGTGGGACTGACTAGCTGAGGAGGAATTTGGCTTCTCCTGGTCTCTGGATGTTACTCACAGTTATGCTCACAGGGAATGGTTTGTCCTGGAGGTCTGGAGATGGCTGCTTGCTTGTCACCAGTTAAGGCTGAAGGCTCAGACTGGGGATGAAGATCTTTGGTCTCAGCCGAGACACGATCCTGGGTTGGGATCCCTAGAACTGGGAGCTCCTACCAGCACAGCCTTCACCTAGCTGGGGTGGCTGGCACACTAACTGTAACTTCCTTTCCTCCCCATGAGGCAGGACATGGGACAACCCACTCTGCTCATAGAGGGGGAGCTAAACTGGAATGTACTATTCCAGTTTAGATATGCTAAACTGTACTAAGGTCCTGCTGACACATTGCTGCCACCTGCTGGTGTACATGGAAATTACAGCAAATACATGTAACAGGCTAGAATATGCACATTTGTGAGAATGTGATGTTAAATTACACAGAATGACAATGCAGATACACTTAACAGGTTGTAGTGGGGTAAAAGAGTTTAGTAACATAACTCTGGTGTCACGGCTGAGGATGGGGGAAACCCTCAGCCGAGCGATGCCAGGAGATGGTAGGTCGCTACTTGGCCAGGACCACAGAATTAGGGAGCAGGTCACCTCCTAGCGCATCCCTAATCTGACCCTGACTCCTAGCTGCATGAGCCGACCTTAATGGTAGGAGGACTCATGCTCTGGAACCTCGGATCCCTACTAACCCTCCGCAGATCCCTGAGATAGGAGCTGGGTAGACAGCGCGTTCCTCCTGGACGCGGAGAAACAGGAGTCTAAAGTGGCCAAGCTGCAAGGAGATGGGGTACATAAACAGACCTATGGATATGGCAGGAGAACAACTCTAGTTCAAACCTACCTGCCACAGCCTTGCTGACTGGATCCCGTGCACACAAGCTGGTGTCCAGACCATACATAAATGGACACAGCAAAGACACATACACACACAGGAACCCAGATCCATAGCTGCATTAAACATGAAAGGAAAGCAACATCAACTTAACATCACATATAACATTTATGACCGCAAGGGTGGCCCTCACTGGCAGATGGTATAAGGGACCAGGAGGATGCCTCCAGCTTACAAACAAGGCTGGAGTACCCCTCAGACATCAGGTCTCAACTGAGGCTATATAGCCCAAAGTGGCCACACCCACACAGACACACAGTGGAAAGTGAATTAACCCTTCCAACACCAAGGAGGGAAGTGAACCCACTTAAAGGGAAAGTGCATACATAACTAAACCTCATACACCACAAACTAGGAAAGTGCACACATAAATATCCCACCGCACCAGTTACCGCCGGCAATGGCATGCGTGGCAATCATGTCCTGGGAATCAGCCAGCAGGCCGAGACACTGCCACACACGCACACAATACTACACGTTGCCACGGGCAACCACAAGTGACGGAAAGTGTAACAGTGCACACCATACAAACCAAACCAGGAGCAACCGCATGCACTTGGCAGCAAGCTGCCTAGCAACCGCTCAGGATGCTATACCGCCAAACACAATATTGTTGCCAGCGGAAACCACACGTGAGGCAACAAACAAGTAGCCCTCACCATGTAGTTGACAACTACCAAACCGCAGGCAACCACATGCGGGTCCAGAGTCACGACCATGACCATGGTCGTGACATCTGGGATGTTACATTCCCACTTACTTCGAGTTAAGCCGCCCTCGGCTTATGATTAGGAGGGAGAAAGGAACCAGCTCTGGGGTACCAAATCAAGTACAAAGTGCTGCATGTATTACATATAAAGACATACAAAGACAAACATGAAACGGCTAACCCCAGGTTCCTGCCCGCTAGAGTAAGGTGTCCAACACACAGTTTCCTTCTCTTGGTATAACCAGTGAACCTAATACTGCACTAAGCAAACATTACTGACTGACTTTTGGGGTATCGTCCACCAATGCCAAAGAAAGCATGGGGGGGTCTTTACTCTGTAGTCCCACCATTATGTAATGGAATGCCCACAAATGAAAGGGTGGCTTTATCCTGTATTCCCTTTCCTGCACTAAAGTCTGAGAAATTTGGCTTATAGCACGATCACTATGGTGACTAAGAGGTAGCTAAATTGTGGCTCTAAGGTTTGAGGGCCCATACCTTAGGCAAAGGCTCAGAAGGGGAGGTATTTATCGTCTCCATGCACTTCTGGCAATGTCACAGGAGGAGGGTATGATAATCCCATGAAACTCCTGAAAATAAGACACCTCAGGATGGGAACAATCCTGAACATGAAACAAGCGGGAAGGAGCGGTCTATGACTTCTAACGATTCCGGAAGCAGCAGGGTTACCCGTGTAGTTACTAGACCTGCCAGGACTTACCACTTGGTCCTACCTGTGCACTAAGTGTAGGCCATTAGTTTTAAGCGTCCGTATGAAGGTAGTCCGTATAAAGGAAGGAGAGAATAAGAGCTGTCAAATTAAGGCATACTTGAGTAAGTTGCTACATTTTTGGTTAAGTGCAATTGTCACAAATAGTGCAGGAAGGTCACATTGCGGCACCTGTAAAAGAATACACACAATGGGCATGTTATCTTAAACGTTGCATAACCTGTAAACTCGAAATGAAGTTAGTGCAAAAACATTATGCAAATATCAATGCAATAATACGCTCAAATATGGCTTGAGTCTTTTTTCTTGAAGTGCTTGACTGTGGACAGGAACAATAAGTCCATAAGTCACTTGTAATCCACAGGAACAATAAAAGTTAATTGCAATCCAAGGAAGTGTAAAATATTATAAAAGCAGCATATTTAACCCCTTCCCGACTGCAATCCGTTTATATACGTGATATTTGCACATGCCCCGTGCAGCTATCACGTCTATAAATGTCAAACCAGTTCTTTAATCCAAGCGCTGCAAAGCGCTTGGATTAAAGCTTCTGCCCCTGTCCTGCTGCTGTAACGGACAGCATACAGTTCAGTAATGCCGGTAAGGGACCAATCAGAGTGGCCCCTTGCCGGCAATCGATCCGATTGGTTAGTCTATGCAGACTAACCAATCGGATCGCGGCAGTGAAAAAATGCCGGTTTCAAGCTCTGATCTGCGCTCTGCAGATCAGAGACTGAAATCAGGTAGTGTTCCTCATGCCCCCCGATCTGTGCCCCTCCAAGCCTCCCCTTGTGTCCGCCTGCCCCTGAAGCTCATCTCCTGCCTCCTGCGCTCATCTCCTGCCTCCTGCCCTGATGCGGTCCGCCCCCTCCCCGCCCCATACATTCCTCCGGCCCCAGCCTCCCTCAATGTTGGTGGCCGTACTTCCCCCTTTCCAGCGCTGCCCCCGGTCCCCCTGCTGTGTGTGATGGCGGCGGCTCCATTCCTGAGCCGCCGCCATCAGCAGAGAGTGTCAGCTCTATGCTGACATTCTGCTGTAACCCCATAGATGCCGTGGCAGCGGCATCCATGGGGTTAATAGAGGGAGGGGGCTCCCTCTCTCCACCATCGGGGCTGCCGCGCTGCGATGGCAGCGCCCGATGGTTGCCATGGCAACCGGACGCTTTGCAAAAGCGTCCGCTGTTGCCACCTACAGGGCTTCTGATAGTATTATACTTTGCAATGCAAGAGCATTGCAAAGTATAGTACAGCCATCAGCCCCACTGGATCTTCAAGATCCAAGAAGGACTTGCTAAAAAAAAAAAAAGTGAAAATAATAAAAGTAAAAATAAATAAATAAATAAAAATGTAAAATTAAAAAAATAAATTGCCTTTTCCTATAAAAAATGAAGAAAAAAAAACTACACATATTAGGTATCACCGTGTCCGTAACGACCGTCTCTATAAATATATCACATGATAGACCCCGTCCGATAAACACCATAAAAAATAAAAAAATAAAAACTGTGTAAAAAAAGCCATTTTTGTCACCTTACATCACAAAATATGCAACAGCAAGCAATCAAAAAGGCTTATGACCCCCAAAATAGTACCAATCAAACCGTCACCTCATCCCGCAAAAAATTATACCCTATTTAAGACAATCGCCCAAAAATTAAAAAAGCTATGGCTCTCGGACTATGGAGACACTAAAACATAATTTTTTTGGTTTCAGAAATGCTATTATTGTGTAATACTTAAATAAATTAAAAAAAAGTATACATATTAGGTATTGCCACGTCCGTAACGATCTGCTCTATAAAACTGTCACATGACCCAACCCCTCAGATAAACTCAGTAAAAATAAATAAATAAAAACTGTTCCAAAACAGCCAATTTTTTGGTCACCTTGCCCCATAAAGTGTAATAATGAATGATCAATAAATCCTATGTACCCAAAAATAGTACCAATAAAAACCTCAAATCTTTCTGCAAAAAACGAGCCCCTGCACAAGACGATCGGCAGAAAAATAAAAAACATATGGCGTTCAGAAAATGGACACACAAAAACATAATTTCTTTTTCAAAAATGCTTCATTATGTAAAACTGAAACAAACAAACAAAGAAAGTAGACATATTTGATATCATTGCGTCCGTAACAACCTGTTCTATAAAAATAGCACATGATCTACCCTGTCAGATGAATCTTGTAAAAAAAAAAAAAAAAACTGTGCCAAAACAGCCATTTTTCGGTTACCTTGCCTCACAAAAATCTTAATATAGAGCAATTAAAAATGATATGTAGCCCAAAATAGTACCAATAAAACTGGCACCTTATCCCCTAGTTTCCAAAATAGGGTCACTTTTTGGGAGTTTCTACTGTATGGGTGCATCAGGGGGGCTTTAAATGGGAAAGGCATCTAAAACCAGTCCAGCAAAATCTGTCTTCCAAAAACCATACAGCGTTCCTTTCCTTCTGCGCCCTGCCATGCGCCCTTACATGAGTTTACGACCACATGTGGTGTGTTACTGTAAACCGCAGAATTAGGGTAATAAATATTGAGTTTTGTTTGGCTGTTAACCCTCAATGTGTTAAAGAAATTTTTTTCATAAAATGGAAAATCTGCCAAAAAAGTGAAATTTAGAAATGTAATCTCCATTTTCCTTTAATTCTTGTGTAACACCTAAAGGGTTAACAAAGTTTGTAAAATCAGTTTTGAGTAACTTGAGGGGTGTAGTTTCTACAATGGGGTCATTTATGGGGGGTTTCCACTTTGTAAGCCCCACAAAGTGACTTTAGACCTGAACTGGTCCTTAAAAAGTGGGTTTTGGAAATTTTCTTAAAAATTTTGAGAACTGCTTCTAAACTTCTAAGCCTTCTAACATCCTAAAAAAATAAAATGATGCCAACATAAAGTAGACATATGGGAAATGTTAAGTAATAAATATTTTATTAGGTATGACTTTCTGTTTTAGAAGCAGAGAAATTAAAATTTAGAAAATTGTGAATTTTTCAAAGTTTTTGGCAAATTTGGGATTTTTTCAAAAATAAAGGTGACTCAAATTTTTGACTATCATGAAGTACAATATGTCACGAGAAAACAATCTCAGAATGGCTTGGATAAATAAAAGTGTTCCAAAGCTATTACAACATAAAGTGACGCATGTCAGATTTGTAAATTTTGACCTGGACACTGGGGCATCAATGACCCTTGGTCATGAAAGGGTTAAGAACCATAGTTCCACAAGGCTATGAAGTAACCTGAGAAAGGGGATAAAACAATGTAAACTTGGACATGAGGGGTGAAATGCTGATGGGGGAGTCCTTACAACTCATGACCATCAGGGTGAGGACTAAATAGGGCAACCTGAAAATAAAAACGTTAAAACACAATGCCAACGGGTCCTCACCCGTCAGGAATAGTCCAAGACGTGGCTCCCATATAGTTCCTTATTTTGTTGAAGAGGATGCATTTAGAGAAGGACATCCATGTCCTTCTCGCTACTAGAGCTACTAAAGCGCATCAGGGGGCGCTCTTGCGTCTGGTAGCTCATAGTCACAGCAGTAGTGGTACGCCACTGACCTCTGGTGGTGGTTGTAGGTACTGGCTGTGCAGACAGCCTGGAGAATGCAGCTGTGACATGCTGCAAGCCGGAATCCCTAGCCGGTGCAGAGGGGCTCAAAACCTCTGGCTGAAGGAGCTCTGGTAGACACACAGAAGGTGCTTGAGGCTGCTTCCAGGGCAGTACATAGGGTTGCACCTTAGGATTGAATGTCAAAACAGAATTGTTTATCTGGCCCACCCGTAGTGTTGGTGGCGCGGCCAGGTCAGGAATAAGTGGTGCAGGATCTGGCTGGGGCTCCCTAAAACGCAGTCTGCCATCTGGGGTTTCTTGTAGAGAACGAACCTTCCCTGCAGAGCCTGTGTCCTCCAGCCAGGTCTCTGGGATGATTGCAGTTTGTTAATGGCTTAGCCAGCAGGGTCACACCGGCAGTGAAGGGTCCTTGTACAGAACGCATGGGGGTATATTCTACCTGGTCCCCTGCGTACAAGTTATGACGGGCCTGCGGTAGATAATGTCGCTTCACTGAGCGGCGGCCCACAAAGATCTCCGACCCGGAGTGATTGTCTTGCAAAAACCCGACCCCTCTCTCAACGGAGAACCATAGGACGGTTCCTGTCCGTCTGATCAGTCTGGAGTCTCCTGGCTGGGGGTCGTCCACCACTTGTTTAACTCATTCCTCGATGGCGGATTTATACTCCCACGCCGTCTGGGCAAAAGCAGTTATCTCCCATGGTACCTCGGGGTTCAGGCATCCCGGCTTAATGGGGGTAAATCTGGGCAGCGGAGTGGAAACACCAGCCGCCTCCGCCGCACCAGTGGGTGTATTTGGCGGAGCAGGCCTAGGCCTGGTGGCGGTTTCAGGAGTCGGGGGACACGGTGCAGGGGCAGATGCGGACCGGGCCTGGGCCTCAGGGAGCACGGCAGCTCCTACCTGGTGTTGCGGCCGGTTCCGGTGCCTCCTGGTGATCGTTGCGTGCGGGGTCCCATCTCGGTCCGCGGTGCAGGCTGGTCGGATGCGTGATTCAACATCGGCAGCCATCTGGTGTGACGTGTCGCCTTCCGCGCTGACGGCAATAGAGGCGGAGGGATCCGCGGCCTCCGAGGACTTTATTGTAGTCCTGTCTTCTTCCGCAGGGACTGGAGTAGGAGGTACGGACTTCTTGATCGGAGGGGGCTCCATGGCCTCCGGTACTGTGGCAAAGACGGAGGGTCCACTCTTCTTCCCGAGCTGTGAGACTTGGATCTCCGGGAGGTACTCATTATACATCGGCTCTCCTCCAATGACCATCTGGTTCCACTTAGGCTGAGGGAGCGCCATCTTCACTACCTCCTTGATCATGAAGAATGCCAGAGGTAAGGGTGGAGCCCAGAGGGAGGAGTCTTTACTCCCTTGGCTCACAATACAAAGTTCATGGTGGGCAGTCTTTAGTTTTCCCGCTTCTAGGGGGGCGTATTTGACATCTTTGCACTCTTGAGAGCCATGAAGACACTGCGCCATGAGGGAAAAATGGCTGATTAACCCTGACGTGCACAATGCAGCGTTTTCTGGTCCCGCAATGAAAGTAATAAAATCCATTTTCAGGGTTTTTGGCACAATCTGTAGGTCTTGCAGTACTGTAAAACATGCATTTTGATCCAGTTGAGCACACAATTCGATCCTGTCCTGTTCCAGTGACGCCATTTTATGCAGTAAGCCGGATTGGACTAATGCACACTGGCGCAACAATATGCACTGACTGGGTCAGGTGTAAATGATGGTTAAGAGTTTTGTTCGTGACGCCAATTGCAGCGTGCGCAGGGTACAGTCTCAGGGCCCTTTAAGGTGTTGCAACTCACGTACCAGGTGAGGAATGCCAGAGTGGTATAATGTCTCTGTGTGGTAGTAGGTATAGTGTCTCCTACCTTGGTACGGCTGGACTCCTGGATCCTGGCTCACTTGCAATAAATGAGTGTGTTCCTAGTAGGAGTAATTGAGGGTTTTAGTAGCAGTAAATAAGATCCAGACTTGTAATATAATTCAACTCGTCTTTACTGGAGGCAGCATTAATCCATATGAGTTACAGCAATAGTCTTGGGTCCCAGCAGGTATTGGCAATGTATGGCAGGGATCAATATCTCTTCTGCCTGGAGAATATGGCAGGAATCTGTCTTCTGCTCTGTCTATCTTCTGCTGTGTGTGGGACTGACTAGCTGAGGAGGAATTTGGCTCCTCCTGGTCTCTGGATGTTACTCACAGTTATGCTCACAGGGAATAGTTCGTCCTGGAGTTCTGGAGGTGGCTGCTTGCTTGTCACCAGTTAAGGCTGAAGGCTCAGACTGGGGATGAAGATCTTTGGTCTCAGCCGAGACACGATCCTGGGTTGGGATCCCTAGAACTGGGAGCTCCTACCAGCACAGCCTTCCCCTAGCTGGGGTGGCTGGCACACTAACTGTAACTTCCTTTCCTCCCCATGAGGCAGGACATGGGACAGCCCACTCTGCTCATAGAGGGGGAGCTAAACTGGAATGTACTATTCCAGTTTAGATATGCTAAACTGTACTAAGGTCCTGCTGACACATTGCTGCCACCTGCTGGTGTACATGGAAATTACAGCAAATACATGTAATACATGTTAATTCATCATTTTGCACCACCAAGGTGCTGGCATCACGACATTTATTTAACTCAGGGGCCCAGCCGCACAAGCCCCCAGAAAATCCAATCACCATCAAGGGCACCTCAATCACCATCTGGCCGGTGTCCCCTGTAATAGAGTGTGCCCCGGAGAATTTGGTGCTGTTCTCCCCTTCACTGCACTGCTGGCCCCGGGAGGCATCTGCTAACTAACGTTTAGTAATGATGAACTGTTGCACCCGTTCGGCCCACCATGAACCTCACGCGTTCTCCCCAGGGGACCGGCACATTGCAGGAGTATTATGGGATTACATTCATTACTCTCGAGTTTTGCATTCAAAATACGTCCGCCAACTCTCAACAGTCCATTAGCATCTATAAAGGGGTCAAGTCTCTTGAGGGAACTGTCTTTAGGAACACTCTTTTGATTTCGGATGAGTTCAAATTCTTGAGCATAAACATCTTGTTGGATACAACAGATGATAACGTCTCTGGCCTATGTGAGCTCGTCCACTGTATGGGCCTTATGACAGTAATGCCAACCTTTGCAGTGTTCTGATCCTGTAGGTGTGGCTCTAAAGGATCTGGCCATGTGAACTAAACCAGCTATAGCTCTGTTCAGCGATTTCCACGTAGAAAACTTGTTGAAACGTTTGGATCCAAGTTCTCTGTTATTATAATCCAATAGTCGAGAGACTAATAATTCCTGTTTCTGGTCAATTTTAAAACATAACTTTTATTATTTATTAACATATATGACAAAACAGAAAAAAAGAAAAAATCTCTGTTGATAGTGCTTTAAAAATATATATGAAAGGAAATAGTGTACACTGGGTAGATTCGTGACTCTGTGTCACTGATTCATTATATCAATTGTATCTTTTTGTGAATGATACTTGTTAGATTAAATGATAACTCTTCCAAAGTTTGCCTATGGCATCATTCATCACTTTGGGTTATCCACTGGTGTTAACTCTTACCAGGTTTAAGCTATCATTCACTCGATATGTTCGTTGTGCTATTTTCTCATTTTATTACTAATACTTAGATAATCCGACTGGAGTGAAGTGACAGCCTGTTCGCTGTCAGCACAACTAACTATATCGATGCTGCCCTAGTGATTCAAATCTGCAGCGCACTGCTCCTGCAGGTAACAGTGCTACAGATACACTATCCCTGACATAATCTTAAAAAGTAATGCGACGCAGCTCCCCCGACATGTTTCACCGCACTCGGCGGTTAGAAACTTTTATAGTGAGTACAGAAACATGAGGACGAATCTCTGCATCAACATTTGGCTCTAGTAGTTCAAATGTGTCTTTCTCAAGAGTGTCAAGTACAGGTTTGTAGAGGAATGGTGGCCCTGTGAGCCACGTAGTATCTTTAAGGTAGGCTGCAGGAACAGTAGCATGGTCTGCAGGGTTGAGGTCAGTTGGTGTATAGTGCCACTGGGTAGGCCGTGTCGACCTCCTGATTCTTTGAACTCTGTTATGAACATAGACATTAAATCTCCTAGTCTCATTGTAAATGTAGCCCAACACTACTTTGCTGTCTGTATGAAATACTGTACTATCAAGTTTTACATCTACCGTATTTTTCACCCCATAAGACGCACTTTCCCCCCCCAAAAAAATGGGGGGGAAATGCCCCTGCGTCTTATGGGGCGAATGTTGACAGTTTAACATCGCAGTCTGCGATGTACGAGCGAGCGGGGAGGGACTTGGAGGAGGAGCTGGGGGCCGGCAATTGCGGCGGGGCGGTGCAGTCACTGTACTATAGCCCTGCCCCGCCGCTCCAGTGCTGCACAAATATAAAATGTCTTATTCAATTACAAGTTATTACACATGCCCCCTCACTCCTAATAGTACCGTACATCCTAAAAGCTTCTGTACAATGCCGGCAGGCATGATGTCACGTGCCTGCGCCGCCTACTTTATGAATGAAGCAGGCGGTGCAGGCAAGTGACGTCAGTGACTTGCCTGCCTGCATTGTACAGAAGCTATTAGGATGTACGGTACTATTAGGAGTGAGGGGGCATGTGTAATCATTTTTAATTGAATAAGACATTTTATGTTTGTATACTGGGGGGCGGCGGCCGGGGGGGGGGGGGATCTGTGGATAACATCCGTGGATGGCACAGTTAAGGGGTGGGGGTCTGTGGATGGCACTGTTATGGGCTGGGGGGGGTCTGTGGATGGCACTGTTATGGGCTGGAGGGGGTCTGTGGATGGCACTGTTATGGGGTGGGGGGTCTGTGGATGGCACATATATAACAGTGCCATCCACAGATCCCCGCTGTAACAGTGCCAGCCACAGATCCCCTCTGTAACAGTGTCCGTCATCCACAGATCCCCCCATAACAGTGTCCGTCATCCACAGATCCCCCCATAACAGTGTCTGTCATCCACAGATCCCCCATAACAGTGTCCGTCATCCACAGATCCCCCATAACAGTGTCCGTCATCCACAGATCCCCCCATAACAGTGTCCGTCATCCACAGATCCCCCATAACAGTGTCCGTCATCCACAGATCCCCAGTAATAGTGCCATCCACAGACCACCATTAGTTCCAAACCCACCAAAAGCACACCTTTTAGTTAAAAATATTTTTTTTCTTATTTTCCTCCCCAAAAACCTAGGTGCGTCTTATGGGCTGGTGCGTCTTATAGGGCGAAATATACGGTATTTCTGACACGATAAGGTCTGCTAGTTCTACTGCCAGAACAGCAGAACAAAGTTCCATTCTTGGTATGGTAAGATCAGGACTTGGTGCCAGCTTTGCCTTGCCCATTGCAAAGCTAATTTGGACTTGACCTTTAATGTCTATAGTTTTAAGGTAAGCGACTGCAGCGATTGCTTTTACTGAAGCATCACAAAATATGCACAGGTGTCTGGACTGAACCACTGCAGGAGAGAAGTGGGCATATGGCCTATATATACAGTACAGACCAAAAGTTTGGACACACCTTCTTATTCAAAGAGTTTTCTTTATTTTCATGACTATGAAGGCATCAAAACTATGAATTAACACATGTGGAATTATATACATAACAAACAAGTGTGAAACAACTGAAAATATGTCATATTCTAGGTTCTTCAAAGTAGCCACCTTTAAAAACTTCATAAATTTTCTGGCTTTGAAAAAACACCCATTTTTGGCAATATCCAACATCTGGTGCCCTTGCAGGAATAGTGTAATGCAAGGCACCAAGAAAGCAGACCAGTGAAGATGAAGTCAAGGGGTTTATTAACAAAATTAACAAAGTCCAGGCAAAACTTCACTGGAGCTAATAACAGGCAAACAAAACAAAGGGAAGCTAGGAGTAGCCCCGATCCGTGCATAAGTCCTTGTGCAACTTGCCAAGTGAACAGATGCGACACGGAAAACCCCGGGTCCTGGGTCCCACTGGAATGTACGAGCAAACTTCAGTCAGCAGCAAGCAGTACTGACCTGCACCTGGATGAGGGAAGATAACAGTGGGCACTGACCGACCTGGGAGGCCACCTTTTATGTGCCTGCTAACAAATCCCAGGGCGCCAAGTGTCCACTCCCCATAGGTCATGATCCTGCCCTACACCTGTGTACAAGGCTTTGGTCGGTCATTAGTCAATCGGACCAATGCCGGCCCCCTAATCTGCTTTGAACTTGCGGCCAGGTGCTATTCCCTTCACTGGTCGGCGAAGCGCATAAGAAGCGCGTACACGCGACCGTGTATCCCCTTTCGAACCCGTTTTCGAATGTAAATGCGGATGCACGGCTCTGCGAGAGTGTGCGAGCGCGTCGACATGGACACGGAATGGAATCCACAACAGGCAACGGAGACAAGCTCGGCCGCAGCGTACTGCCACTAGCCCGGCCAAGCTGTCCCCGAAAGCCATGCGGTCTTCCCCTCCGGCGCACATGCGAACACATCCCGTGTTGGTTCAAAAAGGGGTCGGAGCTGGTGTATCAATGGAGACACGCGTAACCTGTCCTGCAGCTCCACGAGGACCCTTTTTGGTCACACCGGTGTGCGAGACAGGAGAGGATCTGACAATTAGTCAGTGTGCAATTTAAGCTAGAAAAACTGCTATAATTTTCTGGGTTTTTAAAAACACCCTTTTTGGGCAAAATACACTATTTTACATCTGCACGTGTGAAATTCAAGCATTATATACAGCTTTCATATTCTGTTAGTAAAAAAACACCCTTTTTTTTTGCAAAATACTTAATATTGCAGCCCTGGCTGCATCTGTGATTGTTAAAAACAAGTTTTAAAAATGTCTAAAATTTTCTGGCTTTGAAAAAACACAAATTTATGGCAATATCCAACATCTGGTGCCTTTGCAGGATTAGTCCGTGTGCAATTTAAGCTAGAAATACAGCTATAATTTTCTGTTTTTTAAAAAACATCCTTTTTGGGCAAAATACACTATTTTAAAGCCCTTGCTGCATGTGTGAAATTCAAGGGTTATATACTGCTGTCATACTCTGTTATTAAACAAACACCCATTTTGGGCAAAAAACTTAATTTTGCCGCTTTTGCTGCATATGTCATTGTGAGATACACACTTTAAAATACTGTGGTTCTATTCATTTATTTGAAAAACAACCATTTTGGGCAAAAAACTTTAATTGCGGCCTAGTCTGGATATGTACGTGTGAGATACGCACTTTAGATACTGTGGTTCTATTCTGTTATTTGAAAAACAGCCATTTTGGGCAAAAAATAATAATTGGATCCGTGTGAGATACACACTTTAGATACTGTGGTTATATTCTGCTATTAATAAAACACCCTTTTTGGGCAAAATACTAAATTTTACAGCCCTTGCTGCATCTGCACATGTAAAATTGAAGGGTTATATACTGCTGTCATATTCTTTTATTAAACAAACACCCATTTTGGGCAAAAAACTTTAATTGCGGCCTAGTCTACATCTGTACGTGTGAGATACACCCTTTACATACTGTGGTTCTATTCTGTTATTTGAAAAACAGCCATTTTAAGCAAAAAACTTAAATTACGGCCTAGTCTGCATCTGTACGTGTGAGATACACCCTTTACATACTGTTGTTCTATTCTGCTATTAATAAAACACCCATTTAGGGCAAGATCCTAAATTTGAGAAATATGAGGAGAGCGTCAAATAAGGGATGTGGCCCAGGTCGTGGTGCTGCTGGTGGAGCTCCTGTTGCAGGGAGAGGACGTGGTTGATCTGTGCCAGCTACACGTACAAGTGAAACCCCTTCCTCAGGTGCGAGTAGGCGACAGAACCTGCAGCAGTATTTGGTCGGGCCTAATGCGGCTCTACGAATGGTGAGGTCTGAACAAGTACAGGCGATAGTAGATTGGGTTGCTGACAGTGCCTCCAGTTCCTTCACATTGTCTCCCACCCAGTCTCCTGCTGAAAGATCAGAGTTGGTACCTGCAGCCGATGTCCATCAGTCTTTCACCTCACCCCCTTGCAAATCAGCCAAGTAGTCTGAGCCCCAGGTCATGCAGCAGTCTCTTCTGCTTTTTGATGATTCTGTTAGCAGGGTTTCCCAGGGCCATCCACCTATCCCTGCCCCATAAGTGGAAGAGATGCCCAACCACTTATGTTTCAAGATAATTACATGGGAGGACCATCGCAGCACGTCTCGGATAATGACGAAACACAGGTACCAACTGCTGGGGCTTTTGAAAGTGTGCAGACTGACAAGAACGGCAGGGGTGAAGACTGGGTGGAAGATGATGGAATCAAGGTCATGCGAGTGACCTGTGGTGTTCGGAGGAAAAGGCGGTGGTCGCATAGAGCCACCAGCACAGCAGAAGAGGGAGTAGGGTGCAAAAGCGGAGCGGCCGTCCCCTAGACAGTACGCCAAAGCCAGCTCCAAGGAGTTCCCTAGCGTGGCGGTTCTTCAGACAATATGCTGACGACAAGACACGAGTAGTTTGCATGCTGTGCAATCAGAGCCTGAAGGGAGGCATAAACCTTCTTAACCAGAGCACAACCTGCAATACCAGGCATCTAAGTGCAAAGCACGAGCTGCAGTGGAGTAGACACCTCAAAAACCAAGAAAGGTCTCTGGCTCCTCCTGCTTCCTCTTCTGCTGCAGTCTTGGCCTCTTCATCCACCTCTGGAGTGACAGTGCCACCTGTCACCCCGCAAACAGAGGATCTGCCAGCAACACCACCATCTGGGTCACCAAGCATCTCCACAATGTCCCACGGAAGCGTTCAGCTCTCCATCTCCCAAACACTGGAGCGGAAGAGGAAGTATCCACCTACCTACCCGCGATCCCTGGCCCTGAATGCCAGCATTTCAAAATTACTGGCCTCTCAAATGCTGTCATTCCGTCTGGTGGAGATGGAGAGTTTTAACAGCCTTATGGCGGTGGCTGTCCCACAGTACGTCGTGCCCCGCCGCCACTACTTTTCCAGGCGTGCCATCCCTTCCCTGCAAATCCAAGTGGGGGACAAAATCAGGTGTGCACTGCGCAACGCCATCTGTGGCAAGGTGCACCTCACTACGGATACGTGGACCAGTAAGTATGGTCAGGGCTGTTATATCTCCATAACAGCAGACTGGGTAAATGCAGTGGCGGCTGGGCCTGAGGCGGATAGCAGTTTGGCGCATGTCCTTCCACCACCGAGGATTGCAGGGCGCTTCAGTTTGCCTCCTGTTGCTTCCTCCTCCTACACCGCTTCCTCATCCTCTACCGGCTCCTCATCCGGTCAGCGTAACACCTTCACCACCAACTTCAGCACAACCAGGGGTAAACAACAGCAGGCAGTTTTAAAACTTATCTGTTTGGGGGACAAACCCCACAAACCGCAGGAGCTGTGGACGGGCCTTGAACAACAGACCGATGAGTGGTTAGTGCCAGTGAGCCTCAAGCCCGGCCTGGTAGTGTGCGATAATGGGCGAAATCTCGTAGCAGCTCTGGGACTAGCCAGTTTGATGCACATCCCTTGCCTGGCGCATGTGCTGAATTTGGTGGTGCAGAGATTCCATAAAAATTACCCTAAAATGTCAGAGCTGCTGCATAAAGTGCGGGCTGTCTGTGCGCGCTTTCGGCGTTCTCACCCTGCTGCTGCTCGCCTGTCAGCGCTGCAGCGTAACTTCGGCCTTCCCGCTCACCGCCTCATATGCGACGTGCCTACAAGGTGGAATTTCACCTTGCACATGCTGGCCAGACTGTGCGAGCAGCAGCAGCCGATAGTGGAGTTTCAGCTGCAGCACGCACGGGTGAGTCGCTTTGCGGAACAGCACCACTTCACCACCAATGACTGGGCCTCCATGCGAGACCTGTGTTCCTTGTTGCGCTGTTTCGATTACTCCACCAATATGGCCAGTGCCGATAACGTCGTTCTCAGCGTTACTATCCCACTTCCATGCCTCCTTGAAAAAACGCTGCTGGCGATGATGGAAGAGGATGTGGCATAGGAGGAGGAAGAGGGATCATTTCATAGGGTTTCCGGCCAGTCTTTCACAAGTGGCATCGAGGGTGGGTTCCTGCACCCACAAATGCCAGGTACACAATTGTCCACCCAGGGCACAGTTCTGGAGGATGACGAGGTGGAGGATGAGGAGGAGGAGATGGAGGAGGAGGAACCTTGTTCACAGCAGGGTGGCACCCAGACCAGCTCATAGCCATCACTGGTGCGTGGCTGGGGGGATACAAAGGACACAGACGATACACCTCCCACAGAGGACAGCTTTTCGTTGCCTCTGGGCAGCCAGCCACACATGCACGATTACATAATGCAGTGTCTCCGCAACGACCGCCGAGTTGCCCACATTCTAACCTGTGCTGATTACTGGGTGGCCACACTGCTGGATCCCCGTTACAAGGACAACGTACCGTCCTTAATTCCCTCACTGGAATGTGATCGTATGAGTACAAGCGCACGCTGGTAGACGCGCTGCTGGTGGCATTCCCACCTGACAGCGGGGCACAGTGGAAGCACAAGGTTAAAGCAGAGGAGGAGGAAGAGGTCGCCAACGCAACTGGGGCACCGCCAGCACCTCAGAAGGCAGGGTTAGCATGGCCAAAATGTGGAAAAGCTTTGTCAGCACGCCACAACAACCAGCACCACCAGCTGATATGGAACGTCTTAGCAGGAGGCAGCATTTCACCAACATGGTGGAGCAGTATGTGTGCACACGGCTACACAGGTCTGCCCCCTTCAACTTCTGGGTCTCCAAATTGGGCACATGGCCTGAGCTTGCCCTTTACGACTTGGAGGTGCTGGCTTGCCCTGCAGCCAGTGTACTATCTGAACGTGTGTTTAGCATGGCTGGGGGCGTTGTCACAGACAAGCGCAGCCGCCTATCCACAGACAATGTGGACAAGCTCACGTTCATTAAAATGAACCAGGCATGGATCCCACAGAACTTGTCTGTACCTTGTGCAGAATAGACATGTATACTGGCCTTAACACATTCTTGTATTTAGGATATTTTGGTATTTTGGATATTTCAAACTCTTTTGGAGTGTACCCTAATTAAAAAATAAATTAAAACCAAAAACCAGTGTTGGATACCTCGTCCTCCTCCAATGCTGCTTCCACCTACACCGCTACATCCACCACCTCCTCAAACTCCTACTCCATATGGACCTCCACCTCATAAATCAAATATTTTTGGGGGGATTTGTACGTATTTTATTTTATGTCTTTTCACTACTTTGTCTGTTACATTTTTGGGTGAGATTCACCAATTTTTGGGTGTGATATACCACTGCTATACCTACAGTAGTAGACAGGTTAAAAAATTAACTAATTTGTCTGTTACATTTTCGGGTGAAATTCACAATTTTTTGGGTGTGATGTACCACTGCTACACCTAGTAGACAGGTTAAAAAAATTCACAAATTTGTCTGTTACATTTTCGGGTGAAATTCACAAATTTTTTTTTTGGTGTAATGTACAACTGCTATACCTAGTAGATAGGTAAATAAAATGCAATAATTGAATTGGTTTAATATATCCCTCCTCTACCTAGTTGACAGCTTAATGCATTTCACAAATTTTTACTTTACATTTTCGGGTGACATTTAACAATTTTTTTCTGTCATAGACCCCTGTTCTACCAAGTAGATTAATTTAGGTTAATAAATTTCAAAAATTTTTCTTTTACATTCTTGGGTTGAAATTTTACAATTTTGAACATGAATAAACCCCTGCTCTGCATAGGTCACAGGGAATAAAAGTTCAGAAATTCTTCTTTAATTGATGCGCGCCACCTTCTTTCTTTCAATGCTTAAACTTTAACAAGTTGTCCCACATTTGTGCTTCAATAATTTGTCCCACATTTGCGCTTTAATAATTTGTCCCACATTTGCGCTTTAATAATTTCTACCCACATTTGCACTTCAATAATTTGTCCCACATTTGCGCTTCAATAACTTTTTCCCATATTTCCGCTCGATCAAAATAAAATTTCATGCATTTATCTCCCTTGGATGTGGTCTCTCTTTCTCATGCTCCCTCTCCGGCGTGGAACCCTGATTCGCCGATAATCGTGATTAACATGGTAGGCTCAGAAAAGAACATCGAAAGTTGATAGAGAAGATATCCAAATGGATGGTGGACGTCACGGGGGCACCTCTGCATTGGTGACAGGAACATAAATTTCAAAAAATTGTCTGTTACATTGTCAGGTGACATTTTACAGATTTTGCTGGATAGAAACCCCTGCTCTGCATAGGTGACAGGGAATAACATTTCAGAAATTCTTCTTTAACCCCTTAAGGACGAAGCCCTATTTCACCTTAAAGGGGTTATCCGAGTTATGAAAAAAAATAATATAGCACTGAATATCTGATATATAACTGAGCTAAGTAAGTTTTATGCAAAAAAAAAATATATATTTCCTCATTTCCCTGGTTCTTTCCTGGCCCTTTGTTTACATGCAATAAAAACAATCTCTGGCCCTCCCCCTGCTCTGCTAAGGGAGTGAATACAAGAGCTTCCCTGAGTGACATGTCTGCCTGCTGGGAGACTCTGCAGCTTGTTGTATGTGTAGGACTACAAGTCCCAGCTGTATAATGACACTGTTAAGGGAGTGGATACAAGAGCTGCCCTGAGTGCTGGGAGAAAACAGCAACTTGTAAGTGTAGAACTACAAGTTCCACTTATACAAACCGGATTCCAAAAAAGTTGGGACACTATACAAATCGTGAATAAAAACTGAATGCAATGATGTGGAGGTGCCAACTTCTAATATTTTATTCAGAATAGAACATAAATCACGGAACAAAAGTTTAAACTGAGAAAATGTACCATTTTAAGGGAAAAATATGTTGAATCAGAACTTCATGGTGTCAACAAGTCCCCAAAAAGTAGGGACAAGGCCATTTTCACCACTGTGTGGCATCTCCCCTTCTTCTTACAACACTCAACAGACGTCTGGGGACCGAGGAGACCAGTTTCTCAAGTTTAGAAATAGGAATGCTTTCCCATTCTTGTCTAATACAGGCATCTAACTGTTCAATCGTTTTGGGCCTTCTTTGTTGCACCTTCCTCTTTATGATGCGCCAAATGTTCTCTATAGGTGAAAGATCTGGACTGCAGACTGGCCATTTCAGTACCCGGATCCTTCTCCTACGCAGCCATGATGTTGTGATTGATGCAGAATGTGGTCTGGCATTATCTTGTTGAAAAATGCAAGGTCTTCCCTGAAAGAGATGACGTCTGGATGGGAGCATATATTGTTCTAGAACCTGAATATATTTTTCTGCATTGATGGTGCCTTTCCAGACATGCAAGCTGCCCATGCCACACGCACTCATGCAACCCCATACCATCAGAGATGCAGGCTTCTGAACTGAGCGTTGATAACAACTTGAGTTGTCCTTGTCCTCTTTGGTCCGGATGACATGGCGTCCCAGATTTCCAAAAAGAACTTCGAATCGTGACTCGTCTGACCACAGAACAGTCTTCCATTTTGCCACACTCCATTTTAAATGATCCCTGGCCCAGTGAAAACGCCTGAGCTTGTGGATCTTGCTTAGAAATGGCTTCTTCTTTGCACTGTAGAGTTTCAGCTGGCAACGGCGGATGGCACGGTGGATTGTGTTCACTGACAATGGTTTCTGGAAGTATTCCTGAGCCCATTCTGTGATTTCCTTTACAGTAGCATTCCTGTTTGTGGTGCAGTGTCGTTTAAGGGCCCGGAGATCACGGGCATCCAGTATGGTTTTACGGCCTTGACCCTTACGCACAGAGATTGTTCCAGATTCTCTGAATCTTCGGATGATGTTATGCACAGTTGATGATGATAGATGCAAAGTCTTTGCAATTTTTCGCTGGGTAACACCTTTCTGATATTACTCCACTATCTTTCTGCGCAACATTGTGGGAATTGGTGATCCTCTACCCATCTTGGCTTCTGAAAGACACTGCCACTCTGAGAAGCTCTTTTTATACCCAATCATGTTGCCAATTGACCTAATTAGTGTTAATTGGTCTTCCAGCTCTTCGTTATGCTCAAATTTACTTTTTCCAGCCTCTTATTGCTACTTGTCCCAACTTTTTTGGGATTTGTTGACACCGTGAAAATTGGAATCAACGTATTTTTCCTTTAAAATGATACATTTACTCGGATTAAACGTTTGATCTGTCATCTACGTTCTATTACAAATAAAATATTGACATTTGCCATCTCCACATCATTGCATTCAGTTTTTATTCACAATTTGTTTAGTGTCCCAACTTTTTTGGAATCCGGTTTGTATAATGACACTGCTAATACACACAGGATCTTCCCCCTACCTGTAATGCTCTGCAGAACTTCTCTTTCAGCTCCTGTGCCCAGCATTTGTCTCCTCACTGCCTGCAGCTACACAGTAAACACTTCAGCCCTGAGTCTGTGCAGCTGAAGGGGTTAAGATTCCTAGGATAGAGCACACAGCCGGCAGTGAAGGGGGCGTGGCCAGCACAGTGACGTTTCGTTTACAGGCTTGTAAACGACCTTTATCAGAGCAGGGAGAGAAGCTGACATCACAGGTCATGTGACCCTCAGTGAAATCTGAGAAACCAGCCACTGGAGATAAAGTGAGTGAATTGGAAAGCTGTTACATTTGCCCAGTGAGGAACATAGAAAGAACAAAAAAATAACTCGGACAACCCCTTTAAGGACTTAAATTTTTTGCAAATCTGACCAGTGTCACTTTAAGTGCTGATAACTTTAAAACGCTTTTACTTACCCAGGCCGTTCTGAGATTGTTTTTTTGTCACATATTGTACTTCATGACACTGCTAAATTTTGGGTAAAAAAGTTAATTGTTTTGCATGAAAAAATACCAAATTTACCAAAAATAGTTATTACTTTACATTCCCCATATATCTACTTCTATCTACTTCATGTTTGGATCATTTTGGGAATGATATTTTATTTTTTGGGGATGTTACAAGGCTTAGAACTTTAGAAGCAAATCTTGAAATTCTTCAGAAATTTTCAAAAACCCAATTTTTAGGGACCAGTCTGAAGTCACTTTGCGAGGCTTACATAATATAAATCACCCATAAATGACCCCATTCTATAAACTACACCCCTCAAGGTATTCAAAACTGATTTTTCAAACTTTGTTAACCTTTTAGGTGTTCCACAAGAATTAATGGAAAATAGAGATACAATTTCAAAAGTTCCCTTTTTGGCAGATTTTCCATTTTAATAATTTTTTTCCAGTTACAAAGCAAGGGTTAACAGCCAAACCAATCTCAATATTTATGGCCCTGATTCTGTAGTTTACAGAAACACCCCATAAGTGGTCGTAAACTACTGTACGGGCACACTGCAGGGCGCAGAAGGAAAGGAGTGCCATACTGTTTTTGGAAGGCAGATTTTGCTGGACTGTTTTTTTTGACACCATGTCCCATTTGAAGCCCCCCTGATGCACCCGTAGAGTAGAAACTCCATAAAAGTGACCCCATCTAAGAAACTACACCCCTCAAGGTATTCAAAACAGATTTTACAAATGTTGTTAACCCTTTAGGTGTTCCACAAGAGTTATTGTCAAATGGAGATGAAATTTCAGAATTTCAATTTTTTGGCAAATTTTCCAAGAGCCAAACAAAACTCAATATTTATGGCCCTGATTCTGTAGTTTACAGAAACACCCCATATGTGGTCGTAAACAGCTGTACGGGCACACGGCAGGGCACAGAAGGAAAGGAATGCCTTACGGTTTTGGAAGGCAAATTTTGCTGGACAGTTTTTTTTGTCCAATTTGAAGCCCCCCTGATGCACCCCTAGAGTAGAAACTCCCAAAAAAGGCCCCATTTTAGAAACTACGGGATAGGGTGGCAGTATTGTTGGTACTAGTTTAGGGTACATATGATTTTTGGTTGCTCTATATTACACTTTTTGTGAGGCAAGATAACAAGAAATAGCTGTTTTAGCACCGTTTTTATTTTTTGTTATTTACAACTATCATCTGACAGGTTAGATCATGTGATATTTTTATAGACCAGGTTGTCACGGATGCGGCGATACCTAATATGTATACTTTTTTTTTATTTATGTAAGTTTTACACAATGATTTCTTTTTTGAAGCTAAAAAAATCATGTTTTAGTGTTTCCATAGTCTGAGAGACATATTTTTTTCAGTTTTTGGGCGATTACCTTGACACTATTTTGGGGTGTGTTTGACTTTTTGATCGCTTGCTATTACACTTTTTGTGATGTAAGGTGACAAAAAATTGTTTATTTAGCACAGTTTTTATTTTAAATTTTTTACGGTGTTAATCTGAGGGGTTAGGTCATGATATTTTTATAGAGCCGGTCAATACGGATGCGGCGATACCTAATATGTATACTTTTTTTTATTTATGTAAGTTTTACACAATGATTTTATTTTTGAAGCAAAAAAAATAATGTTTTAGTGTTTCTATAGTCTGAGAGCCATAATTTTTTCAGTTTTTGGGCGATTACCTTGGGTAGGGTGAGAATTTTGCGGGATGAGATGACGGTTTGATTGGCACTATTTTGGGGTGCGTGTGACTTTTTGATCGCTTGCTATTACACTTTTTGTGATTTAAGGTGACAAAAAATTGTTTATTTAGCACAGTTTTTGTTTACTTTTTTTACGGTGTTCATCTGAGGGGTTAGGTCATGTGATATTTTTATATATCCAGTCGATACGGACGCGGCGATACCTAATATATATACTTTTTTTTATTTATGTAAGTTTTACACAATAATATTTTTGAAACAAAAATAAATAAATCATGTTTTAGTGTTTCTATATTCTGAGAGCCATAGTTTTTTCAGTTTTTGGGCGATTATCTTAGTTAGGGTCTCATTTTTTGCGGGATGAGATGACTGTTTGATTGGCACTATTTTGGGGTGCATATGACTTTTTGATCGCTTGCTATTATGCTGGGGACCGCTGATGAGAAACTGCTAACCAGGTGAATGTTTGTGTTCTGTGGACTTTCCATCGTGTGAACAAACACCAAGACTGCGGACTGTTATTTTGTTTTGCCTTCTGTGTGAATAAACACTAAACTATTTAAGTTAAATAACTTTGTGATTGCCTCTATACTGCGTCCACTAACCTGCCTACCAGAGCGAAACCCCACAATTGATGTCAGATGCGGACAAACACAGTGATGCAGGCCTGAAGGCCAAAAAGTTTTTCGTTTTTCCCAGGCACGAGTGTATTAAGCCGGCAAGGTTACGACCCGTGTCCCCTGACAAAATGGAGGCAGTCATGAAAGCCCTTGTGGAGGCTAACTTGCTTGTCAGCGGGAGGCTAACAAGCAGCAGCAGGAAACTAACCAGCTGTTATTACAGTATGTGATGGCGTTGCAAGCGGCAGGAGCGTCCCAGAACATCCACGATGCCCGGAAAGCTGTCCATGCGTAGATTCCTAAAATGACTCCCTCGGATGATATCGAGACCTATCTGGTGGTGTTCGAAAAGGTGGCCGTGAGGGAGAGGTTTCCCCGAGACCAGTGGGCTGAGATCGTCGCTCTGTTTCTGGTGTCTGGACCCCACAAGTGTTGTTCGATCTACCCGATGATCAAGCGGCCGACTACCCGACCGTAAAAGGTGAGATCCTGGCAAGACAGGGGGTGAATGTATTGGTCCGGGCCCAGCGGGTGCATCAGTGGGAATTTAACCCGGCTGAACCCACCAGACCACAATATTATGACCTACTACACCGGTTGCAAAAATGGCTGCAGCCTGACATATTGACTCCCACGGCTATGCTGGACCGTCTGTTGGTGGATGTGTTCTGGAGGGCTTTGACGTACCCTCTCCAGCACTGGATCGGCCAGGTGTCTCCTGGTAATGCCTTAGAGGTGGTCGACCTGGTGGAGAGCTACAAGGCCACCAGAAAACTGCCGGGGGGTTATTTTGGGAGGGGGCCCGTCAAACCCCGGAAATCGCCACCCCAGACCCGGCGGCTGGTGCCAGCAAAACCCGCCCAGGACATACCCCCTGCAGACCTAGCCCCGGTGTCCTGCTGACGGTGCCAGGAGCCTGGACACATACGGGTCGACTGTCCCCATCGGGATGAACCCATGGATACCAATTATGGCTACCGCCAATCATTGTATGCCAGGAAGCTGTGTGCCACATGTACCTCTGAGAATATAGACTATAGCCACCTGTGCCAGGTGGAAGTGGGGGACACTCTGGCGGTGGCACTGCTGGATTCAGGGAGCCTGGTGTCCCTGGTATGAGCTGCCCTGGTGTGGCCCGCCAAGTATACTGGCCAAAAAGTCGGCGTTGTGTGCATTCATGGAGAATTAAAGGACAATCCCACTGCCCTGGTCTCTCTGTCAACGGTGGCCGGCAGGTCGACTCATGAGGTGGCCGTCGCCACAAAATTACAGTATGAACTAATAATTGGGAGAGACTTTCCTGGCACTATGGCCGGATACGAAAGTTACCGATACCCGTGAGACAGATGTAACCTTAGCAGAGTGGCCCAGCTCAGGGGGGAGACCAGAACCCTGGGAACCTGAGTCTGAAGGGCCAGCGGTAGGGGTGATCGCCACTCCGGTGGAAGAGGTGGACACAACCCCGCTAAGTGTGACTTCCGCAAACTTAAAGGGTTTCTATCACTTCGTTTCACCTATTTAGCTTTCAGACACTAGCGATCCGCTAGTGTCTGCTTTATCTAACCATCTTAATATAAGAGCTTATTGTCCTGCCGTTTAGCTAAAAAAATAACTTATATAGATATGCAAATGAGCCTCTAGGTGCTATGGGGGCGTGATTAGCACCTAGAGGCTCCGTCTACCTTAACAAACTGCCGCCGCCCAGCGCGTCCCTCCAGCCCGCCCATCTCCTCCGGAATGCAATGCTCCTCGTATTCGGCGCATGCGCAGTGAATGTCTGATCGCTTCCCTGCTCAGACATCTCCACTGCGCCTGTTCCTCGGAGCACTATGACGTCATCGGCGCAGGCGCAGTGGAGATGTCTGAGCAGGGAAGCGATCAGACATTCACTGCGCATGCGCCGAATACGAGGAGCATCGCATTCCGGAGGAGATGGGCGGGCTGGAGGGACGCGCTGGGCGGCGGCAGTTTGTTAAGGTAGACGGAGCCTCTAGGTGCTAATCACGCCCCTATAGCACCTAGAGGCTCATTTGCATATCTATATAAGTTATTTTTTTAGCTAAACGGCAGGACAATAAGCTCTTATATTAGGATGGTTAGATAAAGCAGACACTAGCGGATCGCTAGTGTCTGAAAGCTAAATAGGTGAAACGAAGTGATAGAAACCCTTTAATAAGGTTCCAAGTTTGACGCA
Source organism: Bufo bufo (assembly GCF_905171765.1). Taxonomy (NCBI): domain Eukaryota; kingdom Metazoa; phylum Chordata; class Amphibia; order Anura; family Bufonidae; genus Bufo; species Bufo bufo. Next base: position 64,053,527 of record NC_053394.1, read on the forward strand.
TATCCCATGCCCCGAGTGAATGAGCTTATTGAAAAGTTAGGCCAAGCCTGGTATTTTTCTTTGTTGGACCTCACCAAAGGGTACTGGCAGGTACCCTTGACAGAGGCTGCCAAGGAAAAAACGGCTTTCCTCACACCAGAGGGGCTGTATCAGTACAAGGTACTTTGGTCTACATGGCGCCCCCGCCACTATTTCAAAGGCTAATGGACATTGTACTCCGTCCACATCGTCGGTACACTTCAGCGTACCTGGACGATATCGTTATCCACAGCACCTACTGGGAAAGTCACCTACCTAAAGTACAGGCTGTAGTGGACTCCCTTAGAAAGGCTGACTTGACTGCTAACCCAATAAAGTGCGCGATAGGGTTAGAAGAGACCAAGTACCTATGGTATATAATTGGACGCAGAGTTATCAAACCTCAGGTGAACAAAATTGAGGCAATTCGGAATTGGCCCCGACCTGTCACTACTCGGTAAGTAAAGTCGTTCCTGGAAATGGTGGGATACTATATGAGGTTTGTCCCCACTTTGCCACTATGGCCGCACCATTGACAGGCCTTTTGAAGGGACGCAAGTCAGTGACGGTCCACTGGAATGAGCAGGCGGAAAAGGCTTTCTCCGCTTTGAAGTCGGCCCTGTGTGGGTTCCCGGTTTTGGTGACGCCCGACTTCAGAAGTGAGTTTATAGTACAGACCGATGCCTCCGAGGTGGGTCTCGGTGCTGTACTGTCTCAGGAGGTCAACGGGGAGTATCATCCCGTTGTCTTCCTCAGCTGGAAGCTTACCCCAGCTGAGAACAGGTATAGTATAGTGGAGAGAGAGTGCCTGGCTATCAAGTGGCCCCTCGAGTCTCTCCGCTATTATTTGTTGGGAAGAAAGTTTTGTCTGGTGACCGACCACTCCCCTCTCAAATGGATGAGCCAGGCCAAGGACAGAAATGCCTGCGTCAACCTGTGGTTTCTGTCTTTGCAAAATTTCTAATTTTCGGTGGAACACAGGGCAGGCCGGTTACTAGGAAATGTGGATACCTTGTCCCGGGTACACTGTTTAATGTGTGTCTACCCCCTCAGGGTTGAACAAAGGAGGGAGGTATGTAGGAAGGAACAAGGGGCCATCATTGATGGTCTGTACGTGTCACCGAGGTTCCTGGCCTCGGTGAGGTAAGAGCCGTTTTTTTTCCTGAAGTGTCATTATTGCTTTGCAGTCTGACACTTCAACTGTTTAGTATGGCTGTAAAGCCAATCCGGGACGGCTCTTACTGGGAGTAGCCAAAGTGCTCGGTGGGTCGCTACTTCCCACGTTCGGGGCCGGGTCTTGGGAGGCTTATAAAAGCAGTCACCATTAATCAGGTGCGGTGGATTATCCTCCATCTCACAGTGAAGCTGTGGAGTCTCTGTGGTTAGGGATCTGAAGTTGTGTGCCGTGCAAAAGGGCTGAGAGTAGAGATGGCCTTGCCGTTCGCCCGGCAGTCGTTTTGCAGGGAACTTTGCCCGATTCGCCGAACATTCGATCATATGGCAATTTTCGCGCCCGCCATATTCTTTTACATTGTGAAGAACTTTGACCTATGACACATGCAATGGGCTGGACCGTGGTATGGACTCTGACGCCAAATTTTGCAAATGGCTGGGTCAGGTGTAGGTGATAGTTTATAGTTTTGTTCGTGACGCCAAATGCAGCGTGCGCAGGGTACAATCACAGGGCCCTTTAGGTGTTGTAACTCACGTACCAGGTTAGGATTCGGAATGCCAGAGGGGTGTAATGTCTCTGTATGGTAGTGGTAATGGTGTCAACGGTGTCTCCTACCTGGGTACGGCTGGACTCCTGGAGCCTGGCTCACTTGCAATAAAATGAGTGTAGTGCTAGTAGGAGTAATAGAGGGATTTGCAGCAGTAATTGAGATCCAGACCCTTGGTAAAGTTCAAACTTGTCTTTACTGATGGTGAATTTCATCCAAGCAAGATACAGCTTTAGTCTTAGGTCCCAGCAGGTATTGGAAATGGTTGGCAGGAATTTATCTTCTGCTTTCACGTACCTGGAGCTTGCAGGAAAGGACGTCCGCGTGTTAGCTCCACACTGTGGCACGAATTTGGCTTCTGCACTTTCTATCTTCTGCTGTATGGGGACTGACTGGCTGAGGAGGAATATGGCTTCTCCTGGGTCTCTGGTCTTTACTCACAGTTATCTTCACAGGGTATGCTTTCTTCCTGGAATTCTAGAGTTGTCTGCTTGCTTCTTCCAGCTGAGGCTGCAAGGCTCAGGCTGGGGAGGATGATCAATGTCTCAGCCGAGACAAGATCCTGGCTTGATTCCCTATATTTGGGAGCTCCTAGCATGCACACCCTACCCCTAGCAGGGGGTGGGTTACACTGACTCTAACTTCCTTCTCCACCCATGAGGCAGGATGTGGGTGCAACCTACTCTGCTCACAGAGGGGGGAGCTAAACTGGAATGAACTATTCCAGCCTAGGAACACTAAACTGAACTTAACTCCTTGCTAACACATTGCTTCCACCGGCTGGTGAATATGAAAATTGCAACAATATACAATTAACAAGGTTTTCAATGCACATTTGTGAGGATATAATGTGAAATTACATGAGATGACAAGGTTAATGTTCTTAACAGATTGTAGCGGGGTAAAAGAGTTTAGTAACACAACTCTGGGGTGTTACACACATCCATCAGGTGGTACAGACCAATTGAGACGTTTTAGCACATGGACACACCCTCACCCTTAAAAAAAAAACACGAGCTGGCAGACATTTTACATTCAGTCTTTTGCCAGTGTAGGGAGAGGTTGCTGTGTGGAGCAGGGACAGACTGTTAGGGACACCAAACGCTAGCTATTAGGGCCACAAAAGTCCTTCTAAGGACTGGTATAGGTGTGCTATCGATAGGTATAACTTACTGAGGGGTGTAATATACTTATAATATACTTTCTAACATAGAAAGTATATTATAGTGCAATTGTATTGTGCAGCAGTTGTGTGCGGTTCTGCTGAGATACTGCAGCTATACAGAGGGACAAAAGCTATTGGAACAAATAATTTCTACTGGTGTGATATACCAGTTGCCTCCCCAAAAAAACTGATTGAAGCAGGGGTGTTATATACGAATAATATACAGGGTGGGCCATTTATATGGATACACCTTAATGAAATTGGAATTGTTGGTGAAATTAACTTCCTGTTTGTGGCACATTAGTATATGTGAGGGGGGAAACTTTTCAAGATGGGTGGTGACCATGGCGGCCATTTTAAAGTCGGCCATTTTGAATCCAACTTTTGTTTTTTCAATAGGAAGAGGGTCATGTGACACATCAAACTTATTGGGAATTTCACAACAAAAACAATGGTGTGCTTGGTTTTAGCGTAACTTTATTCTTTCATGAGTTATTTACAAGTTTCTGACCACTTATAAAATGTGTTCAATGTGCTGCCCATTGTGTTGGATTGTCAATGCAACCCTCTTCTCCCACTCTTCACACACTGATAGCAACACCGCAGGAGAAATGCTAGCACAGGCTTCCAGTATCCGTAGTTTCAGGTGCTGCACATCTCGTATCTTCACAGCATAGACGATTGCCTTCAGATGATACGAGATGTGCAGCACCTGAAACTACGGATACTGGAAGCCTGTGCTAGCATTTCTCCTGCGGTGTTGCTATCAGTGTGTGAAGAGTGGGAGAAGAGGGTTGCATTGACAATCCAACACAATGGGCAGCACATTGAACACATTTTATAAGTGGTCAGAAACGTGTAAATAACTCATGAAATAATAAAGTTATGTTAAAACCAAGCACACCATTGTTTTTCTTGTGAAATTCCCGAAAAGTTTGATGTGTCACATGACCCTCTTCCTATTGAAAAAACAAAAGTTGGATTCAAAATGGCCGACTTTAAAATGGCCGCCATGGACACCACCCATCTTGAAAAGTTTCCCCCCTCACATATACTAATGTGCCACAAACAGGAAGTTAATATCACCAACCATTCCCATTTTATTAAGGTGTATCCATATAAATGGCCCACCCTGTACTTTCTATATAGTGCATTTGGGTAGTGCAGCATTTGTTTGCGGTTCTGCTGCATTACCTCTGCTACACAGAGTGACATACGCTATTGGAACAAAAAATTTCTACTGGTGTGATTTACCAGTTGCCCCCCAAAAAAACTGATTGAGGCAGGGGTGTGAAATACCTTCTTCCACAAATACTGCTCTTCTATAGGGACTTTTGTATAGTCAGGCGCCTATTTTGCACATGCGCATACGTGAAAATGACATTGCCGATATTTTGCATTGAAAAAAATTATAAATGGAGATCGCAAATTCGAATAATACATCTGGTATGTCACTGTCCATGTTGTGGGACTATTTGTGCACTTCTAGTAACTATTTGGTGGCTGCAAATATGACCTGAAGGTTTTTTAGGTTTGCCTGCCATTCAAGTCTATGGGGCCTGCTGCGAACACACTGTTCGCTAAAAAATTTGATCGTGTTCGCGAACCGTCCCGGTCAATGTTCGTCCATCACTAGCTGAGAGCCACATGCTGCAAAACAGGCCCCTAAAGTCTGCTGAGGACCGCTGATGAGAAAATGCTGACAAGGTGAATGTTTGTGTTCTGTGGACTTTCCATGGTGTGAACAAAAACCAAGACTGCGAACTGTTATTTTGTTTGCTTTGGCCACATGCACATGACCGTTGTTGTGGTCCGCATCCATTTTTTCTCGGATGTGGACCCATTCACTTCAATGGGGCCGCAAAAGATGCGGACAGCACTAGGCATTAGGCATTTCTACAATGGGCCACTCGTTCTGTTCCGCAATTTGCGGAAGGCACACGGACGGGTTCTTTTTTTTTGCGGATCCGCGGTTTGCTGACCTAAAAAAAACGGAACGGTCGTGTGCATGAGGCCTTTCTGTGTGAATAAACACTGAACTATTTAAGTTAAAGACTTTGTGATTGCCTCTATACTGTGTCCGCTAACCTGTCTACCAGAGTGAAACCCCACAATAGCAAGTCCATTCTTACAGGTGATTAAAATAATATACTCATGCTACTGTATGTTAGTGCTATAACATCAGGCTAACTCTTATGCCGAATGCTACATACATCTGTACATTATATATACAGAATAAGCTTTTCCAAAAGAAAAATAATGTTGAATTTCTATGACAGTTTTACTAATGTCATTGTAGAAGAGACCTGTGGAGGTTTTCTTAAGGAGGCCAATGGTCTTGTATCGAACATGTTTTATGACCCTCCTAATAACTGGTGTACATGGGTCATTGAAACCGTCCCATCTGGTTTTGTGGAGCTGCGTTTCAACTATGTAAAGTAAGTACTTAATATTATCTAGTGTATGTTGTGTCATTATGAATTATTATGTGATGTATATAATTCATTTTCTGCTTAATGTCTAAACAGGATGGGAAATCCACCAATGTGTGCTTTTGGCTCTATTACAATCTATGATGGGTTTCCAGAAGATGCAAAAATTCTTGGGCGGATCTGCAAGAACACAGATGAATTTTTTTTCAGTTCCTCTAATATCATGACCCTTGAGTATTTTAGCGATGACCTCAACTATGGAGATAGCTTTGAAGCTCAATATGCCACAATAATGCCCTGAAAACACAATGCTAATCACCATTAGCTAACAGCAGATTTATGTACACTAATCATTAAAAGGGTGGTCCGATCTTAGACATTTATGGCATATAACTAGAATATGCCACCAATGTAACACAGCGTATGGCTCCCACTGGGACCCACTCCTATGTCCATAACAGGGCCCCTGAAGCGAAAGGAGAGCAGCTGTGAAAGCACAGCCATGCTCCATTCACTGCTATCGGAGTCCCAAAAATAGCCGAGCGCTGGCATGTCAATATCTGGTAGCTGGCATGTCAATATCTGGTATATCTGGTAGTCATAGTGGTGAACGGAGAGGTATCTGTGCTTGGATGGCATGCTCTACATCCACCGAAATGAGACTTCTGACGAGCGCGCTCACGTCGGGGGCCACGTTCTGGAGATAGGACAACATCTATCTGATATTTGTGGCATATCCTAGCAATATGCCATAAATGTCCAAGATGGGAAAATCATTTAATAAATTAACATTAATAAATATATTCATTTTGTCATATTATAGTAAGAAATATATGTCTTTTGATTTTATTCTGTTACTAAATCTCAGTGTTCAAAAGGTATCAGCCAAATGAGGCTCTCAACGGATGACACACTGGAGGCAATAATCTTGCTAAAAGTTTTATTTTGCAAAGGGAAGAGATAGGGCAATGACATTTAAAAAGAACCTGTCACCATGAAAAGGTCAGGAGACTACAGACAGCACGTTATAGAGTAGGAGGAGCTGAGCAGATTGATATATAGTAAAACTTGTCAATGTCATTATTTAAACTTCTGCTCCTACTGGGCTTTGGAATCATGTCGGTGGTCCTAAGCGCTGAGTGACAGCCATCTCTGTATGACTGTGTATAAAGAGAAGGCTGTCCATCATTGATAGGACCTCCAATGTGACTTCTCAGTATTGTTGAGCGAATCAAACTCCAAAGTGGAATTTGATCCGAATTTCAGGGAAAATTTGATTCGCCGTGAAGCCAAACTTCCTCATGCTTCGTGGTAGCGAATCGGTTTTCCCTGAATGGCGGTAAAAAATAAAAAAAATAATGCTTACCTCATCCTCATGAGTACAAAGAGCCGGCCGCTGCCATCTTTATTGAAGATCTTGCACGAAATCCCAGAGCAGCTGCCGGGCTTGGTTTGAGAAGGCAACCTTTATTAGCCACAGGAATGGCATTGCTAGGGAGGCGGGGGTTGTGAAGAAGAAGTTGTTGAAGGGGGGCCCCATTCAAAAATTTGCTGTGGGGCCCAGTTATTTCAGGTTACGCCACTGTATGCTGTATACTGTAGTTTAAAGTAACACTAAACATGGCGAATACCTACTAAAAATAGAAATAAAAAATATCCTGGCGCTTTCTCCATGAACCTTCTCCTTTTCTTTGGCACTTTTTTGTCTCATAGTTAAAACTGATAAATATATAAAGAAATTCCTGTGTCCCAGGAGCATAGCCATATCGCCTCCTCCTCACTGTCCTATGTCTAGCTGTAAGACAACTGACTGGAGCAGGAGCCTAGTAAGCAAGCTGTCCCCCGCCACCCTTTCTACAGTAGGACAAAAATATAATTAAAGGGACACTGACAGGCCCAATTAGCATATTTAGGCATATATATGTCAATACAGGTCTTATAAAGTCTATTAAAATCATCTAAGTATCCCCCCTGTCCACCTTCTAAATACCGAAATATAAAGTTTTATAACCTGCTTGTCCGGTCACCAATCTGCCCAAGGGGCGGCGTTTAATCTCAAAATGCGCCCAGCCGCTCCCAACTGCCGTTCTGAAGCCCCGCCCAGCTCATCAATATTCACTTCGCTGGGCGGCGGCTACAACTCTCCCGACTCAAGATTCTGAGCACAGCCCATTCGATCCTCTGGGCACGTCCTCCGTCCAATCTTCAGCGCATGCGCCAGGCCGGGGTCACATCGCGCCTGCGTACAGAGCGCTGCAGCCCCTGCTTTATGCGCATGCGCCGGGCACTTGAGTCGGGAGAGTTGTAGCCGCCGCCCAGCGAAGTGAATATTAATGAGCTGGGCGGGGCTTCAGAACGGCAGTTGGGAGCGGCTGGCTGGGCAGATTGGTGACCGGACAAGCAGGTTATAAAACTTTATATTTCGGTATTTATAAGGTGGACAGGGGGGATACTTAGATGATTTTAATAGACTTTATAAGACCTGTACTGACATATATATGCCTAAATATGCTAATTGAGCCTGTCAGTGTCCCTTTAAGGTCCATCTCCCTGACTAAGCTGACCCCCTCAATACATCTCCGCTAAAGGTAAGTTGATTATTGCTAATTGCTACTCCTACCCAGCTCACTGTGTAAGTACTTGTGGCAAATAGTGAGAGTGCGAGAGAAGGGGCAGCATAAAAACTCTATCCCAGGGGGCAGCCGCACTGCCTTTTCATGTCCCAATAGAGATTGGCACATCTAGTAGGACGTTAAAAGGCAAAAAGCTGTTACCTATTCCTGATACTATACAACTAGAAATGTGCAGCCGTCCTTTTAATGAGTGTGGCTGGCATCTATATTAAACATACCCTAGAATATAATAGCTTTCAGTATTACAGAAGAAGGGACTTCAACGTGATCTGAAAAGGAAACACTTCTCCAAAACTACTAACTGCACCTGAAATCTTGAATCCAATCCAAACTTATATAATGAGAACAGTAGAGATCGAAACCATGATAGCAATAATTGCGCAATAAATCCACTGTGATACAAAGCTCTGAAGAAAGACATAACCTACCCCTGCCTAAATACATAGTTACTATTTACATATCAGTCATCCGTGATCCAGCGGTGGATTAACTGTAGGAACCGTGCTGTTCAAAAAACTTAAAAACCTCCCTCCATATGTCTTTTTATTCTGGATAAATATTAACGGGTAAGTGACCATCCATGCTTGTTTTTACGATGGTCACTTATGGGCTTTAGCCCTGCATACACACTCTTTCTGGCAGTTAAGGCTACTTTCACACTTGCGTTAGGAGCGGATCCGTCTGGAGTCTGCACAGACGGATCCGCTCCTATAATGCAAACGCTTGCATCCGTTCAGAACGGATCCGTTTGCATAACAATGAACAAAAAAAAATAATTTTTTTTTTTTTTTTTTTTTTTATGATAATGCAAACGGATCCGTTCAGACTTTACATTGAAAGTCAATGGGGGACGGATCCGTTTGAAAATTGAGCCATACTGTGTCATCTTCAAACGGATCCGTCCCCATTGACTTCCATTATAAGTCTGGACGGATCCGCTCGCCTCCGCACGGCCAGGCGGACACCCGAACGCTGCAAGCAGCGTTCAGGTGTCCGCTCACTGAGCGGAGCGGAGGATGAGCGCTGGCAGGCGGATGCATTCTCAGTGGATCCGCCTCCATTGAGAATGCATTGGGGCCGGACGGCTGCGTTCAGGACCGCTCGTGAGCCCCTTCAAACGGAGCTCACGAGCGGACACCTGAACGCAGGTGTGAAAGTAGCCTAAGGTGTAACCCAGCACAGGTGTCCTGCTTCAGTTGGAGCATGTGTCCATCAGTCTAGTGACAGCTGAGCACCTGCTCTAATGGCCAGGATTGAAGAAACCTCAGATCCTAAGGCCTCTTTCACACGAGCGTGTCCGGATAAGGTCCGGATGCGTTGCGGCAAACCCGCGCGAGTAGGTACGCAATTGCAGTCAGTTTTGACTGCGATTGCGTTCCGTTGTTCAGTTTTTATCGTGCGGGTGCAATGCGTTTTGCACGCGCGTGATAAAAAACTGAATGTGGTACCCAGACCCGAACTTCTTCACAGAAGTTCAGGTTTGGGTTCAAGGTTGTGTAAATTGTATTATTTTCCATTATAACATGGTTATAAGGGGAAATAATAGCATCCTGAATACAGAATGCATAGTAAAATAGGGTTGGAGGGGTTGAAAAAATGTAAAAATAATTTAACTCACCTTAATCCACTTCTGTCATCATCTGTGAGCAACAGGACATTTGATGACGTCACTGCGTTCATCACATGGTCCATCACATGATCCATCACTGTAAACTGCCGCACACAAGTAAAGACTACACATACCTCTTGTTGCATGAAAAATATAAACGTTGCAATCAGGGGCATACATAGAAATCACTGGGCCCCATAGCAAGAATCTGAATTTGGCCCCCCAACCCCGCCCACTACCCACCCCTGGCCCATCCCACCTCCTGACTCCTCCCATGCCACACCCCCATTTGCCAATAAAAAAAATGTATACATGTTCTACTGAAACCGTTAGAATCTTATAAGAAATTGGTGCTGAATTCAGGTGCCTATAGCGCTTTATAATCCGTACTCTGATACACCGCTGATATAATAGTGCTGTATGGGAGTAAGGATTTGACTGGGGCGGCAGTGAGTGATGTACAGCACACATAACTGCTCCTGCCTGTCTGCTTTGGTAAAGCCGGGTATAGATGGGCTATGTCAGGCTTAAGCAGAGTGGGCGCAGGACAGTGGACACAGGGCGCCATATGCATGCGAGCAGGGAGGGCGAAGGAGTAGGAGTCCTCTATGAGCCTACAGGCTCCCCCCCCCCGAAACCCCACTGCTTGCTGCTGCCCTCCCCCCATCAAGAATACCCATATCCAAACAATACCATATAGTACTGGTTGGATATAGGTAGTATTTTTTCCCCACCCCTCCCTAGAAAAAGTTAATAAAATTCAGACAAATTGTGAGAGAGAGAGAGAGAGAGAGAGAGATTTTCAATCAAACAAAGTCCTTGTGATTCGAGTAGAATCGATTTGAACCTGAATCAGGGGTCACATTCTCTCCTTATTACTGCAATATTTAGGATGAATTGTGATTTGTGAAGTCATTTTATATGGGCATACAGGTGTTAACTGATAATAAACTGATAACAAATAAAATAATATTTAAATATTATACTTCAACATGATTTGCACTGGCAGCATGTTCCCTTTACTTCCTGCTGAGTATCATGCCAGTGCTATACAAATACTAATTTCTGTGTATTTCTATGAATGCGGAACAATAGAAGACTTTTAGACTCCAAGCACAAAATGTATCTACAGAGAACAAAGGAGGCATAACCTGATGAGACATATTTCCTTGTTGACTTTTTGAATGTACTATAATTCTTATTTGCAAAATGATGTCTATCCTCAGCCTATGAATGAAGTACAGCATATATTAAAGGGAACCTGTCATTAACTTTATGCTGACCGTACTGAGGGCAGCATAAAATAGTGACAGAAATGCTGATTTCACTTAAAAATAAGTGGTTGCCGAGAACCAGCATCATATTCAGTGCAGCCCAGGCCTTGAAAAGAGCCAAATCTACCTGAGAAGAGTCCTGGTTATTCATGAATTCCTGCCCACCTGCTGATGACTGACAGTCTAATACCGGGTTTTCTCCCTTTCTGTCTAGGAGAGAACTGCCAATCATCAGCAGATGGACGGGGAGAGCAGGAGATTAGGAATAACCAGGACTCTTCTCAGGTGGATTTGACTCTTTTCAAGGCATGTGCTGCAATGATTAATGATGCTGGTTCTTGACAACCACTTACTTTTAGGGTTGAGTAGGGTTGAGCTAACCCGAACTGTAAAGTTCGGGTTCGTACCGAACTTTAGGATTTTGGGAACCCGAACATTTCCGTAAAAGTTTGGGTTCGGGTTCGGTGTTCGCCGCTTTCTTGGCGCTTTTTGAAAGGCTGCACAGCAGCCAATCAACAAGCGTCATACTACTTGCCCCAAGAGGCCATCACAGCCATGCCTACTAATGGCATGGCTGTGATTGGCCAGAGCAGCATGTGACCCAGCCTCTATATAAGCTTGGGTCACGTAGCGCTGCACGTCACTCTGCTGTTACAAGTGTAGGGAGAGGATGCTGCTGGACTTGTGATTTCAGGGAGAGCATAGGAGAGAATCTAACTCAGCGATCTACAGACAAATAGTTGTGTGGGTGCAGGGCACAATCGTTTTACCCTGCCCTGAGCTCATTGACCAAAAAATACAAACTTTTAGAATTCTGTTAGTTTGGTGGGTGGCGGCGGCGGCCATTTTATGCATGCTCAGTGCACCAGCACTGCACCTGAGCTTTTGGGACATTGCAAATCACCATTTTTTTGGGGCAAACTACAACATCTGTATTAGTCAGTGTCCAATTTAAGGTAGAAATACACCCATCATTTTCTGGGGTTTTAAAAACACTCTTTTTTTTTCTTCAAAAAACAGTATTTTCCAGATCAGCAAGTGTTAAATTCAAGTTTAATATATACAACTTTCATATTCTGTTAGCAAAAAAATAGTTTTTGGGCAATCTACAACATCTGTATTAGTCAGTAGAAATACACCCATTATTTTCTGGGGTTTGAAAAACACACTTTTTTTTCCTTCAAAAAACAGTATTTTCCAGATCAGCAAGTGTTAAATTCAAGTTTAATATATACAACTTTCATATTCTGTTAGCAAAAAAATTGTTTTTTGGCAATCTACAACATCTGTATTAGTCAGTGTGCAATTTAAGGTAGAAATACACCCATCATCTTCTGGGGTTTGAAAAACACACTCTTTTGACAAAAAACACTATTTTCAGGCCTTGCAGCATCAGCACGTGTGAAATTACAGGCTTATATACTGCTGTCAAATTCAGTTTTTAAACAAACACTCATTTGGGCACAAAAAATTTAGTTGGCAGCCTTTGATGCAGATGTCATTGTGAGATACACCCTTAATACATTTGAGTTACATTCAGAGATTTTAAATACCGCCATTTGGTGCACCAATATTAAATTCAGACCTACACTGGTTCAGGCCCTGTGAGATACCCCCTCTACATACAGGGGTTTGAATTAGGCATTTGAAATACAGCCATTTTGTGCAAAGATATATTTACTTCATGCCTACACTGGTTCAGACCGTGTAAGATACCCCCCTACATACAGGGGTTTGAATTAGGCATTTGAAATACAGCCATTTGAAATACTGCCTTTTTGTGCAAAGATATATTAACTGCAGACCTACACTGATTCAGGGCGTGTGTGATCCCCCCTATACATACAGGGGTTTGAATTAGTCATTTGAAATACAGCCATTTGAAATACAGCCTTTTTGTGCAAAGATATATTTACTTCAGGCCTACACAGGTTCAGACCGTGTGTGATCCCCCCTATACATACAGGGGTTTGAATTAGCCATTTGAAATACTGCCTTTTTGTGCAAAGATATATTTACTGCAGGCCTACACTGATTCAGGGTGAGTGTGATCCCCCCTATACATACAGGGGTTTGAATTAGGCATTTTAAATACAGCCATTTGAAATACAGCCTTTTTGTGCAAAGATATATTTACTTCAGGCCTACACTGGTTCAGGGCGTGTGTGATCCCCCCTATACATACAGGGGTTTGAATTAGGCATTTGAAATACAGCCATTTGAAATACAGCCTTTTTGTGCAAAGATATATTTACTGCAGGCCTACAGAGGTTCAGGCCCTCTGAGATACTACCTCTACATACAGGGGTTTGAATTAGGCATTTGAAATACAGCCATTTTGGGCAAAAAAATCTTTTATTGAGGCCTAATCTGGTTCAGGCCGTGTGAGATACACCCTTTACATACTGTCGTTCTATTCTGCTATTATTAAACACCCATTTAGGGCAAGATCCTAAATTTAAAAAATATGACAAGAGCGTCAAATAAGGGACGTGGCCCAGGTCGTGGTGCTGCTGGTGGAGCTCCTGTTGCAGGGAGAGGATGTGGTTGATCTGTGCCAGCTACACGCACAAGTGAAACCCCTTCCTCAGGTGCGAGTAGGCGACAAAACCTGCAGCGGTATTTGGTCGGGTCTAATGCTGCTCTACGAATGGTGAGGCCTGAACAAGTACAGGCAATAGTAGATTGGGTTGCTGACAGTGGATCCATCAGGCAGGCAATGTTCATCAGTCTTTCACATCACCCCCTTGCAAATCAGCCAAGCAGGCGAAATCTCATAGCAGCTCTGGGACTAGCCGGTTTGACGCACATCCCTTGCCTGGCGCATGTGCTGAATTTGGTGGTGAAGAGATTCCTTAAAAATTATCCAGACATGTCAGAGCTGCTGCATAAAGTGCGGGCCGTCTGTGGGCGCTTTCGGCGTTCTCACCCTGCTGCTGCTCGCCTGTCAGCGCTGCAGCGTAACTTCGGCCTTCCAGACTTCACCGCCTCATATGCGACGTGCCCACAAGGTGGAATTTCACCTTGCACATGCTGGCCAGACTGTGTGAGCAGCAGCAGGCGATAGTGGAGTTTCAGCTGCAGCACGCACGGGTGAGTCGCTCGGCGGAACAGCACCACTTCACCACCAATGATTGGGCCTCCATGCGAGACCTGTGTTCCTTGTTGCGCTGTTTCGAGTACTCCACCAACATGACCAGTGCCGATAACGCCGTTCTCAGTGTTACTATCCCACTTCTAAGCCTCCTTGAAAAAACGCTCATGGCGATGATGGAAGAGGATGTGGCACAGGAGGAGGAGGAGGAAGAGGGATCATTTCGTAGGGTTTCCGGCCAGTCATTACCAATTGGCTCCGAGGGTGGGTTCCTGCACCCACAAACCCAAGGTACACAATTGTCCAGCCAGGGCACAGTTCTGGAGGATGAGGAGGTGGAGGATGAGGAGATGCAGGAGGAGGAACCATGTTCACAGCAGGGTTGCACCCAGACAAGCTAATGGCCATCACTCGTGCATGGATGGGGGGATACAGAGGACACAGACGATACACCTTCCACAGAGGACAGCTTTTCGTTGCCTCTGGGCAGCCTGGCACACATGAGCGATTACATGCTGCAATGTCTCCGCAACGACCGCCGAGTTGCCCACATTTTAACTTGTACTGATGGCCACACTGCTGGATCCCCGTTATAAGAACAATGTACCGTTCTTAATTCTGTCACTGGAGTGTGATCGTAAGATGCGTGAGTACAAGCGCACGCTGGTAGATGCGCTGCTGGTGGCATTCCCACCTGACAGTGGGGGCACAGTGGAAGCACAAGGCAGAGGACCAGGAAGAGGTCGCCAACGCAGCTGGGGCACCGCCAGCACCTCAGAAGGCAGGGTTAGCATGGCCGAAATGTGGAAAAGCTTTGTCAGCGCGCCACAACAACCAGCACCACCAGCTGATATGGAACATTTTAGCAGGAGGCCGCATTTCACCAACATGGTGGAGCAGTATGTGTGCACACGCCTACACGTACTGAATGACAAGTCTGCCCCATTCAACTTCTGGGTCTCCAAATTGGGCACATGGCCTGAGCTTGCCCTTTACACCTTGGAGGTGCTGGCCTGCCCTGCAGCCAGTGTATTATCTGAACGTGTGTTTAGCACGGCAGGGGGCATCATCACAGACAAGCACAGCCGCCTGTCCACAGCCAACGTGGACAAGCTCACGTTCATTAAAATGAACCAGGCTTGGATCCCACAAGACTTGTCTGTAACTTGTGCAGAATAGACATTTATACCACCATCAAACATACATTCTTGTACTCAAGTCAAGTGCAATGATTCTTTATTTTCTTTTTTATTTGTCCCAATATTTTGGGGGCTACCTACCCCAATAAAAAAAATAAAAAAACATTTTGGCTACCTCCACCTCCTCCATTGCTGCCTCCAGCTACAACACCACATTCACCGCCTCCTCAACCTCCGACTCCATATCCACCTCCTTCTCTGAGTTTCAGGTTAATAATTTGTAATTTTTAGTTATTTTATTTTATTTTATTTTAAGTTATTTCTAGAGTTGAGCGAACCCGAACTGTAAAGTTCGGGTTCGTACCGAACTTTAGGTTTTTCGGCACCCGGACCCGAACCCGAACATTTACGTAAAAGTTTGGGTTTGGGTTCGGAGTTCGACGCTTTCTTGGTGCTTTTTGAATGGCTGCACGGAAGCCAATCAACAAGCGTCATACTACTTGCCCCAAAAGGCCATCACAGCCATGCCTACTATTGGCATGGCTGTGATTGGCCAACTGCAGCATGTGACCCAGCCTCTATTTAAGCTGGAGTCACGTAGCGCCGCCCGTCACTCTGCTCGGATTAGTGTAGGGAGAGTATGCAGCTGCTGTGAGGGAGAGATCAGGGAGCAATCTTATCAAGAACTGGTTTATGTACTCAGCGATCTACAGAAAAAGTGTTTTGTGGGTGCAATGCACAATTTTTTTAAGCCTGCCCTGAGCCAACTACTGCTGAAAACGAACTTTTTTTTCTTCAGTTAGTCAATATCAATACATGATCGGCAGCCATTTTATGCAACGATAGTGCACCAACACAGGCTATCTGCAAGTCCAGAAATACGGCTTTGGAATACTGGGGGGAAAAAAGCCTCTGATATACTGCACATCTGGGATTAGACAAGCATAAGTGACTGTCACATTTAGGACAGAAATACAGCTTTTTGGTTAGGGTGAAAAAACCCTCTAATATACTGCACATCTGGGATTACACGTGCATAAGTGACTGTCACATTTAGGCCATAAATAAGGCTTTGGCATACTAGGGTGAAAAAAGCCTCTGATATACTGCACATCTGGGATTACACATGCATAAGTGACTGTCACATTTTGGACAGAAATACAGCTTTTTGGTTAGGGTGAAAAAACCCTCTAATATAATGCACATCTGGGATTAGACAAGCATAAGTGACTGTCACATTTAGGCCATAAATATGGCTTTGGCATACTGGGGTGAAAAAAGCCTCTGATATACTGCACATCTGGGATTACACGTGCATAAATGACTGTCACATTTAGGACAGAAATACAGCTTTTTGGTTAGGGTGAAAAAAACCTCTAATGTACTGCACATCTGGGATTACACGTGCATAAGTCACTGTCACATTTAGGACAGCAATACAGCTTTTTGGTTAGGGTGAAAAAACCCTCTGATATACTGCACATCTGGGATTACACGTGCATAAGAGACTGTCACATTTAGGCCATAAATACGGCTTTGGCATACTGGGGTAAAAAAAGCCTCTTATATACTTCACATCTAGGATTACACATGCATAAGTGACTGTCACATTTAGGACAGAAATACAGCTTTTTGTTTAGGGTGAAAAACCCCTCTAATGTACTGCACATCTGGGATTACACGTGCATAAGTCACTGTCACATTTAGGACAGAAATACAGCTTTTTGGTTAGGGTAAAAAAAGCCTCTGATATACTGCATATCTGGGATTACACATGCATAAGTGACTGTCACATTTAGGCCATAAATACGGCTTTGGCATACTGGGGTGAAAAAAGCCTCTCATATACTGCACATCTGGGATTACATGTGCATAAGTGACTGTCACATTTAGGACAGAAATACAGCTTTTTGGTTAAGGTGAAAAAACCCTCTAATGTACTGCACATCTGTGATTACACGTGCATAAGTCACTGTCACATTTAGGACAGAAATACAGCTTTTTGGTTAGGGTGAAAAAACCCTCTAATATACTGCACATCTGGGATTACACGTGCATAAGAGACTGTCAAATTTAGGCCATAAATACGGCTTTGGCATACTGGGGTGAAAAAAGCCTCTCATATACTTCACATCTAGGATTACACATGCATAAGTGACTGTCACATTTAGGACAGAAATACAGCTTTTTGGTTAGGGTGAAAAAACCCTCTAATGTACTGCACATCTGGGATTACACGTGCATAAATCACTGTCACATTTAGGACAGAAATACAGCTTTTTGGTTAGGGTGAAAAAAGCCTCTGATATACTGCATATCTGGGATCACACATGCATAAGTGACTGTCACAGTTAGGCCATAAATACGGCTTTGGCATACTGGGGTGAAAAAAGCCTCTCATATACTGCACATCTGGGATTACATGTGCATAAGTGACTGTCACATTTAGGACAGAAATACAGCTTTTTGGTTAAGGTGAAAAAACCCTCTAATGTACTGCACATCTGGGATTACACGTGCATAAATCACTGTCACATTTAGGACAGAAATACAGCTTTTTGGTTAGGGTGAAAAAACCCTCTAATATACTGCACATCTGGGATTACACGTGCATAAGAGACTGTCACATTTAGGCCATAAATACGGCTTTGGCATACTGGGGTGAAAAAAGCCTCTCATATACTTCACATCTAGGATTACACATGCATAAGTGACTGTCACATTTAGGACAGAAGTACAGCTTTTTGGTTAGGGTGAAAAAACCCTCTAATGTACTGCACATCTGGGGTTACACGTGCATAAGTCACTGTCATATTTAGGACAGAAATACAGCTTTTTGGTTAGGGTAAAAAAAGCCTCTGATATACTGCATATCTGGGATTACACATGCATAAGTGACTGTCACATTTAGGCCATAAATACGGCTTTGGCATACTGGGGTGAAAAAGCCTCTCATATACTGCACATCTGGGATTACACGAGCATAAGTGACTGTCACATTTAGGACAGAAATACAGCTTTTTGGTTAGGGTGAAAAAATCCTCTAATATAATGCACATCTGGGATTACACGTGCATAAGTCACTGTCACATTTAGGATAGAAATACAGCTTTTTGGTTAGGGTGAAACAACCCTCTAATATACTGGTGATGGAAATAAAAATAAAATTCTAAGTTTTTATTTTTTTAAATCTTAAAACTATACAAACGTGATATTTCTGTAATCATACTGAGCTAGAGAATGAAGAGCATGGCACAGATTTACTACATAGGTAACTCCTTTAAAACTAAACCCATAAAACTATGGCAGAATTCCATGTGCGTTTTTTAGGGTTCATGTCACCAAGCAAGAGAACAGAGGATTTTGAGAGATTTAGTCCCCTGTCACCCAGGCACAGCAGGGGTTCATTCACGGCAAAAGAGGGTTCTTGTCACCCAGCAATAGAACAGAGGATTTTGAGAGATTTAGGCCCATGTCACCCATGCACAGCAGGGGTTTGTATACGCCAAAAATTTTAAAATGTCACCCGACAATTGAAAATAAGAATTTTTTCAATTTAGGGCACTAAAATTGGCACTTTTTTTGCATTAAAATGGCTCTAAAATAGTCCTTGAAAAGGCTAGAGGGATATAAAAGTCAGTAAAATGTGCTTAAGAGCATGGCAACTGCTCTGCAAACAAATGTGGATAGGGAAATAACCAGAGTTCAGTGGACACCTGGACGTTCGGGTTCGGCAGGTTTGGCCGAACTTGAAAGAAAAGTTCGGGTTCGGGACCCGAACTTGACCCGAACTTGACCCCGAACCCAAACCCTATTGAAGTCAATGGGGACCCGAACTTTTGGGCACTAAAATGGCTCTAAAATATTCCTGGAAAGGGCTAGAGGGCTGCAAAAGGCATCAAAATGTGCTTAAGAGCATGGCATTTGTTCTGCAAACAAATGTGGATAGGAAAATGACTTAAAATAACATAAAATACAGAAAAATTAAAAATAACAATCTGGATCTAGGAGTAGGAAGTTGAGGAGGTGGTGGATGGGTGGATGTTGCGGGGTTGGTTGATGTGGCGGTGTAGGTGGAAGCGGCGGTGAAGGAGGAATAGGTAGCCAACACTGATTTGTGTTATTTTTTATTTTTAAATTGGGGTATCCCCCAAAATATTGGGACATATAACAAAATAAAACAAAGAATAAGTGCACTTGAGTACAAGAATGGATGGTTGAGGCTGGTATAAATTTCTATTCTGCACAAGGTACGGACAAGTCCTGTGGGATCCATGTGTAATGAGCAGGACACTGGGTCAGGGGGTCAGCTATGCAGTGGGTCAGGATATACAGTACAGACCAAAAGTTCGGACACACCTTCTCATTCAAAGAGTTTTCTTTATTTTCATGACTATGAAGGCATCAAAACTATGAATTAACACATGTGGAATTATATACATAACAAACAAGTGTG
Source organism: Bufo bufo (assembly GCF_905171765.1). NCBI lineage: Eukaryota > Metazoa > Chordata > Amphibia > Anura > Bufonidae > Bufo > Bufo bufo. Next base: position 64,073,068 of record NC_053394.1, read on the forward strand.
AAACAACTGAAAATATGTCATATTCTAGGTTCTTCAAAGTAGCCACCTTTTGCTTTAATTACTGCTTTGCACACTCTTGGCATTCTCTTGATGAGCTTCAAGAGGTAGTCCCCTGAAATGGTCTTCCAACAGTCTTGAAGGAGTTCCCAGAGATGCTTAGCACTTGTTGGCATTTTTGCCTTCACTCTGCGGTCCAGCTCACCCCAAACCATCCCGATTGGGTTCAGGTCCGGTGACTGTGGAGGCCAGGTATTCTGGCGCAGCACCCCATCACTCTCCTTCATGGTCAAATAGCCCTTACTTTCAAAGTTTTCCCAATTTTTCGGCTGACTGACTGACCTTCATTTTTTAAAGTAATGATGGCCACTCGTTTTTCTTTACTTAGCTGCTTTTTTCTTGCCATAATACAAATTCTAACAGTCTATTCAGTAGGACTATCAGCTGTGTATCCACCTGACTTCTCCTCAATGCAACTGATGGTCCCAACCCCATTGATAAGGCAAGAAATCCCACTTATTAAACCTGACAGGGCACACCTGTGAAGTGAAAATCATTTCAGGGGACTACCTCTTGAAGCTCATCAAGAGAATGCCAAGAGTGTGCAAAGCAGTAATCAAAGCAAAAGGTGGCTACTTTGAAGAACCTAGAATATGACATATTTTCAGTTGTTTCACACTTGTTTGTTATGTATATAATTCCACATGTGTGGATGCCATAGTTTTGATGCCTTCAGTGTGAATCTACAATTTTCATAGTCATGAAAATAAAGAAAACTCTTTGAATGAGAAGGTGTGTCCAAACTTTTGGTCTGTACTGTATGTGTAGTAGTTCGTGAAGCCAATTGCAGCTTGCGCAGGTACTGTAGCAGGGCCCTTTAAGATGTTATAGCTCAAGTACCAGGTGAGGAATGCCAGAGGAGGGTAATATCTCTGTGTAGCAGATATGGTAGTGTCAACGGTGTCTCCTACCTGTGGTACGGCTGGACTCCTGTATCCTGGCTCACATGCAATAAATTTGAGTGTGGTCAGTAGGAGTAATTGAGGAATAATTGAGATCCAAACAGGTAATAGGATCCAACTTGTCTTTACTTAGTGGTATGCAGCTTTGATCCATACAAGTACAGCAATAGTCTAGGATCCCAGCAGGTAGTGGCAATATGTGGCAGGAATTTATATGTATTCTGCTTCTTATACATACGCCTATTAGAATCTGGCAGGTATCTATCTTCTGCTCTGTCTTTAGTCTGCTTGATATGGGTCTGACTAGCTGATGAGGTACTTATCTTCTCTTTGTCTTTGGATCTGTACTTACAGGACTGCTCACAGGGAATGGTGTTGTCTTCCTGGAGATCTATATGTCTGGGAAGAGCTGCTTTCCTTGTCCACCAGCTGAGGTAGGGGACTCAGGCTGGGAAGGTTGATCTTGGGCCTCAGCCGAGGCTTGGATCCTAGGTTGGGATCCCTGTTTCTGGGAGCTCCTACTAACACAGCCTACCCCAGCAGGGGGGTGGCTCACACACTGACTAGAACTTTCCTTCCTCCCCCTGAAGTAGGATGTGGGAACAGTCCACTCCTCCTCAGAAAGGGGGGAGCTAGCCTGGAATGGTCTATTCCAGCCTAGAAGCTAACTCTGACCTGCTGCCTACTGCTGCCACCTGCTGGTGTACATTAAGAATTACAGCATATATATAAAACAGGCATAGAAATATATATAAAGGCAAATGCACAGTTAGCTTACACCAGATGACAATACACATATACACTCAACATTATGAAGCAGCGTGGAAGAAGTTTAGTGACATACTTCAGGATATTACACATGCCTGGTTCATTTTAATAAACGTAAGCTTGTCCACATTGGCTGCGGCCTGTGATAATGCTCTCTGCCGTGCTAAACACATGTTCACACTATACACTGGCTGCAGGGCAGGTCAGCACCTCCAAGGCTGACAAAGCTTTTCCACATTTGGGCCATGCTAACCCTGCCTTCTCAGGTGCTGGCGGTGCCCCAGCTGCGTTGGCGACCTCTTCCTCCTTCTCTGCCTTCGCCTTGTGCTTCCACAGTGCCCCCACTGTCAGGTGGGAATGCCATCATCAGCGTGCGCTTGTAGTCGTGCATATTCCGATTAGTAACAGATGTTTTCACTAAATTTAGTTCCGTGTCAGCAATGCAGAGCAGGGGTTCATTCACAGCAAAAGGGGGTTCTTGTCACCCAGCAATAGAACAGAGGATTTTGAAAGATTTAGGCCCATGTCACCCAGGCACAGCAGGGGTTCATTCATGGCAAAAGTGGGTTCTTGTCACCCAGCAATAGAACAGAGGATTTTGAGAGATTTAGGCCCCTGTCACCCAGGCACAGCAGGGGTTCATTCACGGCAAAAGGGGTTCATGTCACCCAGCAATACAACAGAGGATTTTGAGAGATTTAGGTCCATGTCACCCAGGCACAGCAGGGGTTCATGGGCCTAAATCTCTCAAAATCCTCTGTTGTATTGCTGGGTGAAATGAACCCCCTTTTGCCGTGAATGAACCCCTGTTTTTGCTGGGCAAGTTATACTTTCTAATGGAACCATTAGCTGTTGCATAATATTTAGTGAAAGGCTCATAAAAAATTGAAATGGGGTGGAATTGAAAAAAACCGCACATGGAATTCTGCCATAGTTTTATGGGTTTAGTTTTAAAGGAGTTACCTATGTAGTAAATCTGTGCCATGCTCTTCATTCTCTAGCTCAGTATGATTACAGAAATATCACGTTTGTATAGTTTTAAGATTTAAAAAAATAAAAACTTAGAATTTTATTTTTATTTCCATCACCATATTCTGACCTCCATAATGGTTTTACTTTTATGTCTACAGAGCTGTGTGAAGGCTCATTTTTGCAGGGATATATATTGTTTTCATTTATGAAAGAGCCATTTTTATTTTATCTTTTCCGTTACGCCATATCGGATAATATTTTTATATTTTAATAGTTTGGGTGTATTGGGATGCAGTAATGCCTACGTTTATTTATTTTTTTTGGGAAAGAGGGTGATTAGAATTTTTATATCTTTTAAAAAAAATAATCATTTTTTTTCCTTATTAAGACTGGCGATTTAGACATCGGTCTTAGTCCCTCTGCGCTGCCAATGTATGCGCCAAAGTTAGGTGGAAAGAAAAAGCTGTTCAGTCAGCACACTGACTCCATTTAGTCTTGCAACCCTGTCTAGCCTGTCTACCGCATAGACTGATTTGAATTAGTATAAGTATAAGGGCTGAACATAAGGGCTCTGTGCCTGTGGTGCAGACAGCAAATTGCGGTCCACAATGCACGGGTACTGACCGTGTGGCAGCCACATGCGGATTGCAGACCCATTCCCTTGAATGGGATCCGCGATTCGTCCGTTCTGCAAAAAGATAGAACAAGTTCTATCTTTTTGCGGAACGGAACACCACAGAAGCACTCCGTAGTGTTTCTGTAGTGTTCCGTTCCGTGCTTCTGTTCCGCAACGTTCTGCATTGGGCAACGGGAGACCTAAGGTCGTGCAAATGAGCCATAAAGCTGTAGCCTGCTCTCCCTGCATTCATTGGCAGCCTTCTGGCACCAGGAGAGGTATAGAGTGGGCTCGGCATGCTTGTTGGACCTGCATTCCCTGGATTTAATGGAGGCCATTTTGGCACCAAAACCGGTAAAAAGCAGAGTGGACCCAGCATGCATGTGGAACCTGCATTCCCTGTATTTTATGGTGGCCAATAGTGATGGACGAACATCTGCCGGGACGGAAGATGAAATGTTCGCAAACCACAACTTTGCGGCGGGTCCCATTTATTTTAATGGCAGGCGAACCTGAAAAACCTTCAGCTCATATTTGCAGCCAATAAATAATTACTAGAAGTGCACAACTAGTCCCACAACATGGACAGTGACATACCAGATGTACTGTATTATTCGAATTTGCGATCTCCATTAATTATTTTTTTTAAATGCGAAATATCAGCAACATAATTTTCGCGTACGCGCATGCGCACACCAGTTATGATTATTTTTTCCAATACCGTTTGTCACTGTGTGTAGCAGAGGGAACGCAGCAAACTCGCAAACAAATGCTGCAGTACCCAAATGCACTATAAAGAAAGTATATTATTGGTATATAACACCCCGTTTCTATCAGTTTTTTTGGGGGGGTGACTGGTATATCACACCAGTTATGATTATTTTTTCTAATTGCGTTTGTCCCTCTATATAGCTGCAGTATCGCTGCAGAACCGCTAACCACTGCTGCACAATACAAATCCACTATAATATGCTTTCTATGTTAGAAAGTACAGTCGTGGCCAAAAGTTTTGAGAATTACATAAATATTGGAAATTGGAAAAGTTTTTATAATAGCAATTTGCGTATACTCCAGAATGTTATAAAGAGTGATCAGATGAATTGCATAGTCCTTCTTTGCCATGAAAATTAACTTAATCCCAAAAAAAACTTTCCACTGCATATCATTGCTGTCATTAAAGGACCTGCTGAGATCATTTCAGTAATCGTCTTGTTAACTCAGGTGAGAATGTTGACGAGCACAAGGCTGGAGATCATTATGTCAGGCTGATTGGGTTAAAATGGCAGACTTAACATGTTAAAAGGAGGGTGATGCTTGAAATCATTGTTCTTCCATTGTTAACCATGGTGACCTGCAAAGAAACGCGTGCAGCCATCATTGCGTTGCATAAAAGGCAAGGATATTGTGGCTACTAAGATTGCACCTCAATCAACAATTTATAGGATCATCAAGAACTTCAAGGAAAGAGGTTCAATTCTTGTTAAGAAGGCTTCAGGGCATCCAAGAAAGTCCAGCAAGCGCCAGGAGTGCCACCAGTGCAGAGCTTGCTCAGGACTGGCAGCAGGCAGGTGTGAGTGCATCTGCACGCACAGTGAGGCGAAGACTTTTGGAAGATGGCCTGATGTCAAGAAGGCCAGCAAAGAAGCCACTTCTCTCCAAAAAAAACCATCAGGGACAGATTGATCTTCTGCAGAAAGTATGGTGAATGGACTGCTGAGGACTGGGGCAAAGTCATATTCTCCGATGAAGCCTCTTTCCGATTGTTTGGGGCATCTGGAAAAAGGCTTGTCCGGAGAAGAAAAGGTGAGCGCTACCATCAGTTCTGTGTCATGCCAACAGTAAAGCATCCTGAGACCATTCATGTGTGGGGTTGCTTCTCATCCAAGGGAGTGGGCTCACTCACAATTTTGCCCAAAAACACAGCCATGAATAAAGAATGGTACCAAAACACTCTCCAACAGCAACTTCTTCCAACAATCCAACAACAGTTTGGTGAAGAACAATGCATTTTCCAGCACGATGGAGCACCGTGCCATAAGGCAAAAGTGATAACTAAGTGGCTCGGGGACCAAAACGTTGACATTTTGGGTCCATGGCCTGGAAACTCCCCAGATCTTAATCCTATTGAGAACTTGTGGTCAATCCTCAAGAGCCGGGTGGACAAACAAAAACCCACTAATTCTGACAAACTCCAAGAAGTGATTATGAAAGAATGGGTTGCTATCAGTCAGGAATTGGCCCAGAAGTTGATTGAGAGCATGCCCAGTCGAATTGCAGAGGTCCTGAAAAAGAAGGGCCAACACTGCAAATACTGACTCTTTGCATAAATGTCATGTAATTGTCGATAAAAGCCTTTGAAACGTATGAAGTGCGTGTAATTATATTTTACTACATCACAGAAACAACTGAAACAAAGATCTAAAAGCAGTTTAGCAGCAAACTTTGTGAAAACTAATATTTGTGTCATTCTCAAAACTTTTGGCCATGACTGTATATTATAAGTGTATTACCCCCCCCCTCTGTACTGCACACCTATTGATAGCACACCTATACCAGTCCTAAAAAGAACTTTTGTGGACCTATTTGATAGCGTTATTGTCCCTAACAGTCTGGCCCAGCTCCACACAGCAACCTCTCCCTACACTGACAAAAGACTGAATGTAAAATGGGATCAGGTCTATTTATAAGGTAGGGGGTATGTCAATGGGCTGAAACTTTTCAATTGGCTGTCCTGTATCACCTGATGGATGTGTCATGGGTCAAAGTTCTTCACAATGTAAAATAATATGGTGGGCGCGAATATCTCCATATGTTCGCATGTTCGGCGAATCGCGAACGAGCAAAGTTCACCGCGAACCAACTGCCGGGTGAACCGCAAGGCCATCACTAGTGGCCAATATGGCACTATAGCAGGTAGTATTTAGTGTTAGGTTCCTGTCTTATAGAGATCGCCTTGACGCCAGCAGATGGACACACATAATTTTGTACAAAATGTATTTGCCAAGAATCTCACATTTATAAGATAAGCGTAGCATTAGCACCAGAATATTTTCTATAACTATGGCATTATTGTACTTTATTTGTGTTTGCAGAAAGCTGTGGAGGCGCCAAACATAACTTTGGCACTTCCTCCAGCATACTAAAATCTACGCCAGCTCCCTTGCTGGTGTAGATTTATGTCATTTTCTATGCAAAAAACTAGAGTGGAAAATGATAAATGAGATGGGCCTGCCGACCCGCCCTCTTCCCCACCCATGCCACACACCCTTTTCTTGGCACTCGGGAACCATTCTGTGAGCTGCCACAGTCACAGATTTTGCTGAAAGTAACCATTGCGACAAAATCTGCAATAATAATATGCCAAAAAGTGGCGTATAATTCATAAAAAAATGTCCCCCATAATGTCCATCTTATAAGCTTTGGTGCTAATGGATGTTCTTATCCAGTATTAAATGCAAAAAAGTAAGAATTATAAAGACATAGGAGGACATTTATTAAGACCAGAGTACCAATGATCCCTGTGCGCCTCTGGTGGATACACCTCTACATAACTTTGGCGCTTGCTGCTGCCGGCCGTGCAACATGCTGTAATCTATGCCAGCTCCCTCTTCCCCGCCTGTGTCACGTCTCCTTTTTTCCACCACTTTACAAAAGTGGCATGAGTGGGGTAAAGTCACAGATTTTGGTGCAAAACACATTTGCAACAAAATCTGCGACCTAAATACGCCAAAAAAGTGGCGTATAACACATAAATGGCCAAAAAACAAGATGGCTGCACACCATTATACATACAAACAATAGAGCTGAGAAATGGGGGTCATTCCAGATAAAAGTGGTACAATACCGACTATAAATGAGTTAATTGGAGCTCTTAGCGCACATATTTGCTCAAACGTGTGTCGGGCCCATCTACCAGGCGTCAAGGTGGCTTCCGCAGATGGGTCCCTAACACTAAATATACGGCCTCTCTTTGGACTTACTTAAGCCTGCAATATTCAGGGCAGTGTAGAGACCAGCTACATACGTCCTCTGCTCAGAAGTCCCAGGTAGATGAGCGTGTCCAGTCTAAAATAGGAGTTACCCTCAATATATACTACAAGAGAATTTAGACTAGAACCTTCAGAATCACGGGTGCATATCCATGAAGCAAACATAATTACAAAAAACAAGATGGCTGCACACCATTATACATACAAACAATAGAGCTGAGAAATGAACATGCCAATCTACCTGGGACTTCTGAGCAGAGTACGTATGTAGCTGGTCTCTACACTGCCCTGAATATTGTAGGCTTATGTAAGTCCAAAGAGAGGCCATATATTTAGTGTTAGGGACCCATTGAGCAAATATGTGCGCTAAAAGCTTCCATTAACTCATTTATAGTCGGTATTGTACCACTTTTATCTGGAATGACCCCCATTTCTCAGCTCTATTGTTTGTATGTATAATGGTGTGCAGCCATCTTGTTTTTTGTAATTATGTTTGCTTCATGGATATGCACCTGTGATTCTGAAGGTTCTAGTCTAAATTTTCTTGTAACATAATAAATGACCGCCATATTGCATATCTGATGATCAAATGAATAGTCAAAAACAATCTAAAGATCCTATCTGATTGAACAGCATTCCAATTTATTTTGTAAGTCTTGATACATTGTGGTTACCTCAGTTACTGTTTGGATTGGCACCGTCTCCCTTTCACCTCTTGACGTTTTTCTGTTGGGGACATATTAAAGGTATTGATGGATAGATATGAAAGCTTGTTTCCTGGTGTGCACATATTAAGAAGCCTTCCACAGTCCAAACAAAACATTCATATACACCAAACCTTTTCATCAACATGACAAACTTAATTTCCTTGTTGCTGCAAGTACAACTGCTTTTATTATACATAATTACAGTTGTGTTCAAAATAATAGCAGTGTGTTTAAAAAAGTCCTTTTTCCAAAATCCTTCTAATAGCTTTTATTTCCATACACACAAATGCATTGGGAACACTACACATTCTATTCCAAATCAAAACATGAAGAAAAATATATCAAGTGTGTGTTGTTCCTCTAAAAACATTTAAGAAAAGTGAATATTAGACTGTTCAAAAAAATAGCAGTTTGTATTCTTCTTTACAAACTCAAACATTCACTATATAAAATGAAAAATGTTTTGCTTTCATTTGAATCACTTAACTAACATTTAATTGTATAACCACTGTTTCTGAGAACTGCTGTACATCTGTGTTGCATGGAGTCAACCAACTTGTGGCACCTGTGAACAGGTATTTCAGCCCAGGATGATTGGACTACATTCCACAGTTCTTCTCTATTTCTTGATTTTGCCTCAGAAACTGCATTTTTTATGTCACCCCACAAGTTTTCTATTGGATTAAGATCGGGGATTGGGCTGACCACTCCATAACGTCAATCTTTTTGGTCTGGAACCAAGATGTTGCACGTTTACTGGTGTGTTTGGGGTCGTTGTCTTGTTGGAACACCCATTTCAAGGGCATTTCCTCTTCAGGATAAGGCAGCATGACCTCTTCAAGTATTCTGATGTATTCAAACTGATCCATGATCCCTGTAATGCGATAAATAGGACCAACACCGTAGTATGAGAAACATCCCCATATCATGATGCTTGCACCACCATGCTTCACTGTCTTCACAGTGTACTGTGGCTTAAATTCAGTGTTTGGGGTTCATCTGACAAACTGTCTCCGGCCACTAGACCCAAAAAGAACAATCTTACTTTCATCAGTCCACAAAATGTCTCTTTAGGCCGGTCAATGTGCTCTTTGGCAAATTGTAACCTCTTCAGCACATGTCTTTTTTTAAACAGTGGGACTTTGCGGGGGCTTCTTGCAGATAGCTTGGTTTCACATAGGCGTCTTCTAATTGTAACAGTACTCACAGGTAGGGATGAGCGAATCGGAACTGTATAGTTCGGGTTCGTACCGAATTTTGGGGTGTCCGTGACACGGACCCGAACATTTTCGTAAAAGTCCGGGTTCGGGTTCGGTGTTCGGCGCTTTCTTGGCGCTTTTTGAAAGGCTGCAAAGCAGCCAATCAACAAGCGTCATACTACTTGCCCCAAGAGGCCATCACAGCCATGACTACTATTGGCATGGCTGTGATTGGCCAGTGCAGCATGTGACCCAGCCTCTATTTAAGCTGGAGTCACGTAGCGCCGCGCGTCACTCTGCTCTGATCAGTGTAGGGATAGGATGCAGCTGGTGCTGTTAGGGCGAGATTAGGCAGTGATTTACTTACTGAAGTGATCGATATACAGCTGTGTATCATACAACCTCTGCTATTCACTGTTTTAAGGCTGCCCAGAGCGTTTTTCAGTCACTTTTTTCTGGGGTGATCGGCGGCCATTTTGTGTCTTGTGGTGCGCCAGCACAAGCTGCCACCAAGTCCATTTTTAACCATCAATAGTGTGTTATTTTTTTTTGCTATATCCTACATCAGGGGCTTGGCTGTGCTTGCTATTTCATTGAGGGGTAAAATACAATTGCCAAAATAGCAGTACCCTAAATCTGGTGTTTCACTTGTGGCTAGCCAATTGTAATACTGTCTGCTGTCTGCCGAAGCACAGTTTTTGTTCTGGGTTAAATACAATTCCCAACTTAGAAATTCCCTAAATAATTGTTTTCTGCTGTATCAGGCCAAGTTTAAATCTATCCATAAAAGGGTATATTAGATTGAAGGTGCTGATAGGGTCATCCTCAATAACTTCACATGCTACCGTGCATTTCCAAGTCTAATTCTGTCCGTAAAAGGGATACCTGGCATCCAGGGCCTAAATACTAGGCCTACAATTTATATTCAGCTAAATCTGTCGTTACTGCTGTGCCTGTATTAGTGTAATACGGTACCTAAATAGATAGCCAGATAGTGTTAGGTGCCTGTAAAAAAAGACCTGAATTTGAATTCAATACATTGGGCCAAATAATTTTTTTCTTATTGTGGTGAACGGTAACAATGAGGAAAACAGATAGCGCCTGAAAACCAAGCCCATCAGTCTGTCACATCACCCCCATGCATATCAGGGAAACTGTCTGAGCCTCAAGTTATGCAGCAGTCTCTTATGCTGTTTGAAGACTCTGCTGGCAGGGTTTCCCAAGGGCATCCACCTAGCCCTTCCTCAGCGGTGGAAGACATAGAATGCACTGACGCACAACCACTTATGTTTCCTGATGATGAGGACATGGGAATACCACCTCAGCACGTCTCTGATAATGACGAAACACAGGTGCCAACTGCTGCGTCTTTCTGCAGTGTGCAGACTGAACAGGAGGTCAGGGAGGAAGACTGGGTGGAAGACGATGCAGGGGACGATGCGGTCCTAGATCCCACATGGAATGAAGGTCGTGCCACTGACTTTCAGAATTCGGAGGAAAAGGCAGTGGTGAGACCGAGCCAACAGCGTAGCAAAAGAGGGAGCAGTGGGCAAAAGCAGAACACCCGCCGCCAAGAGAGTCCGTCTGCTACTGGCCACCGCCATCTGGGACCGAGCACCCCAAAGGCAGCTTCAAGGAGTTCCCTGGCGTGGCAGTTCTTCAAACAATGTGCTGACGACAAGACCCGAGTGGTTTGCACGCTGTGCCATCAGAGCCTGAAGCGAGGCATTAACGTTCTGAACCTTAGCACAACCTGCATGACCAGGCACCTGCATGCAAAGCATGAACTGCAGTGGAGTAAACACCTTAAAAACAAGGAACTCACTCAGGCTCCCCCTGCTACCTCTTCTGCTGCTGCCGCCTCGGCCTCTTCCTCTGCCTCTGGAGGAACGTTGGCACCTGCCGCCCAGCAAACAGAGGATGTACCACCAACACCACCACCTCTGTCACCAAGCATCTCAACCATGTCACACAGCAGGGTTCAGCTCTCCATCTCACAAACATTTGAGAGAAAGCGTAAATTCCCACCTAGCCACCCTCGATCCCTGGCCCTGAATGCCAGCATTTCTAAACTACTGGCATATGAAATGCTGTCATTCAGGCTGGTGGACACAGACAGCTTCAAACAGCTCATGTCGCTTGCTGTCCCACAGTATGTTGTTCCCAGCCGCCACTACTTCTCCAAGAGAGCCGTGCCTTCCCTGCACAACCAAGTATCCGATAAAATCAAGTGTGCACTGCGCAACGCCATCTGTGGCAAGGTCCACCTAACCACAGATACGTGGACCAGTAAGCACGGCCAGGGACGCTATATCTCCCTAACTGCACACTAGGTAAATGTAGTGGCGGCTGGGCCCCAGGCAGAGAGCTGTTTGGCGCACGTCCTTCTGCCGCCAAGGATCGCAGGGCAACATTCTTTGCCTCCTGTTGCCTCCTCCTCCTACTCGGCTTCCTCCTCCTCTTCTTCCACCTGCTCATCCAGTCAGCCACACACCTTCACCACCAACTTCAGCACAGCCCGGGGTAAACATCAGCAGGCCATTCTGAAACTCATATGTTTGGGGGACAGGCCCCACACCGCACAGGAGTTGTGGCGGGGTATAGAACAACAAACCGACGAGTGGTTGCTGCCGGTGAGCCTCATGCCCGGCCTGGTGGTGTGCGATAATGGGCGAAATCTCGTTGCAGCTCTGGGACTAGCCGGTTTGACACACATCCCTTGCCTGGCGAATGTGCTGAATTTGGTGGTGCAGAAGTTCATTCACAACTACCCCGACATGTCAGAGCTGCTGCATAAAGTGCGGGCCGTCTGCGCGCGCTTCCGGCGTTCACATCCTGCCGCTGCTCGCCTGTCTGCGCTACAGCATAAATTCGGCCTTCCCGCTCACCGCCTCATATGCGACGTGCCCACCAGGTGGAACTCCACCTTGCACCTGCTGGACAGACTGTGCGAGCAGCAGCAGGCCATAGTGGAGTTTCAGCTTCAGCACGCACGGGTCAGTCGCACTGCGGAACAGCACCACTTCACCACCGATGACTGGGCCTCCATGCGAGACCTGTGTGCCCTGTTGCGCTGTTTCGGGTACTCCACCAACATGGCTAGTGGCGATGACGCCATTATCAGCATTACAATACCACTTCTATGTCTCCTTGAGAAAACACTTAGGGCGATGATGGAAGAGGAGGTGGCCCAGGAGGAGGAGGAGGAAGAGGGGTCATTTTTAGCACTTTCAGGCCAGTCTCTTCGAAGTGACCCAGAGGGAGGTTTTTTGCAACAGCAGAGGCCAGGTACAAATGTGGCCAGCCAGGGCCCACTACTGGAGGACGAGGAGGACGAGGATGAGGAGGAGGTGGAGGAGGATGAGGATGAAGCATGTTCACAGTGGGGTGGCACCCAACGCAGCTCGGGCCCATCACTGGTGCGTGGCTGGGGGGAAACGCAGGACGATGACGATACGCCTCTCACAGAGGACAGCTACAAAGGTACAAAGACAATGTGCCCACCTTACTTCCTGCACTGGAGCGTGATAGGAAGATGCGCGAGTACAAGCGCACGTTGGTAGACGCGCTACTGAGAGCATTCCCAAATGTCACAGGGGAACAAGTGGAAGCCCAAGGCGAAGGCAGAGGAGGAGCAAGAGGTCGCCAACGCAGCTGTGTCACGGCCAGCTCCTCTGAGGGCAGGGTTAGCATGGCAGAGATGTGGAAAAGTTTTGTCACCACGCCACAGCTAACTGCACCACCACCTGATACGGAACGTGTTAGCAGGAGGCAACATTTCACTAACATGGTGAAACAGTACGTGTGCACACCCCTCCACATACTGACTGATGGTTCGGCCCCATTCAACTTCTGGGTCTCCAAATTGTCCACGTGGCCAGAGCTAGCCTTTTATGCCTTGGAGGTGCTGGCCTGCCGGCGGCCAGCGTTTTGTCTGAACGTGTATTCAGCACGGCAGGGGGCGTCATTACAGACAAACGCAGCCGCCTGTCTACAGCCAATGTGGACAAGCTGACGTTCATAAAAATGAACCAAGCATGGATCCCACAGGACCTGTCCATCCCTTGTGCAGATTAGACATTTATAACTACCTCCCCTTAACCATATATTATTGTACTCCAGGGCACTTCCTCATTCAATCCTTTTTTTATTTTCATTTTACCATTATATTGCGGGGCAACCCAAAGTTGAATGAACCTCTCCTCTGTCTGGGTGCTAGAATAAACTGTATCCCAACTGTATCCTTCTGTCCATCCAACCCACCAGATCCCTTCGAACTCTTTGTAGACCTTAATAAATTTATTTGAAATCTTACTCTAAAACGCCATTTTAAAATTAAAGAACTCACTAAAACAACTACTATTGCCACTACAACAGAAACTACACGGTCTGTAATCGACCTTCTCACCCCGATATCTGATAGACCTACCGCCCACTCTGCCACAGGCCCCACCCCCTTCAGATCCAAACTCTCCATGAAATCCACCTTCTACCCCCTAGAGAGTAAAGGCCCACACCTTGAGAGCTATTACAATATGGTCCTAGACGAGTTCAAATCCCTCACCACCACCAGCAAGTCACCCTCTGGCGCCAAACAACACAATCTGACCTTCAAGGAGAAAAAAAGCTCTAAAAAACCTGAGAAGTAATAACGATATTGTCATTAAGAACGCTGACAAAGGAGGGGGAGTTGTAATCATGGACACTGATTATTACCTCAAAGAAGCCAATAAAATACTTACAGACCCAGATTACTACAGAACCCTAGACGGTGACCCGACAGATGTTTTTAAAAAGTCACTTACATCATTAATAGAACAAGGTTATGCCTCTGGGATCATAGATAAAAAAGAAAAACAATTCCTTATTCCCTTTCATCCAGCCATTGCTATTTTTTATTTTCTACCCAAGATTCACAAAAACGACAAGTATCCCCCGGGTCGACCAATTATTTCAGGGATTGATTCCCTCACCACTAACCTTTCTGCCTATGTTGATTCCTTTCTCCAAAAGTATGTTCAACTATTGCCGTCTTATCTAAGAGATTCCTCCCACTTAATTAATCTTCTGAAGAGTATACAGTGGCAGGATAACTACATTTGGGTCACCCTTGATGTGACCGCATTATATAGCAACATTAGACATGATCTAGGTCTAATGTCTGTTAAACATTTTTTTGGAAAGTGACCCTTCATTACCAAACGAACAAAAGGAATTCATCTGCAAGGATATTGATTTTATTCTACATCACAACTATTTCACTTTTAATGAAAAAAATTTTATCCAACAAAAAGGGACCGCGATGGGGACGAAATTTGCGCCTTCCTACGCTAATCTGCTTATGGGCTACTTTGAAGAATTACACAGCCTTTTACACAATCCTAAGATTAGATTTTACCGTCGTTATATAGACAACATCATTTTTATCTGGGAGGGCACTGATGTCGAACTTTTATCTTTTTTTAATGTTTTTAACACCAACGATTGGGGCTTATCTTTCAGCATCGACCATCACCCGTCAGAAGCCATATTTTTAGATATCCACCTCAATTCCATTAATGACACTATCCAAACAAAGACCTTTTTTAAGAAGGTGGATGCTAATAGTTTTCTCGATTTTACTAGCTGCCATTATCTGAAATGGAAAAGGAATATTCCTTTCAGTCAAATGAAACGTTTGAGAAGGAACTGTTCTGATGATCAGATCCTTAAAAGGCAACTAACCCTTCTAAAAAACCGCTTCAGAGATAAAGGTTACCCTAAAACACTTATAGCAGGATCCGAGAAACGGGTACTCTCACTTGACCAAGAAGAGTCCCTTAGGCCTAAGAGTACTGTCAAGAATGATTTCCCCACTAAAAGGACGGATACCAAATCTTACCTGGTTACCAGATATAACACCGTACACAGAAAAATCAGGGAAATTTTAGTCAAACACTGGCCCATCCTACAAAAGGACCCTATATTAGGTATAACCCTTCCACCTATTCCCTCGCTCACCTTCAGAAGAGCTCCTACCTTAAAAAACATATTGGCCCCCTCGTGTCCCAAATTGAATTTCAAACGTACCCAAACGTCCATCTTTGGAGATCCATTAACATCCATGACAGCCGCTAGTCCGGGCATCTCCAAATACTATAAAACCAAATGTAAATGTTGCAAGATGATCACACATGGTAGGAAGACAATAAATATTCCAGGCACAAATGAAGTTTTCACCCCTAGACACCATCTGAGCTGCGGCTCCACAAACGTTACATACCTGCTGGAATGCACTTGCCAATTAAAATACATAGGTCGTACCACTCAAACGATCAGAGAGCGCATGAACGACCATCGGTCGAACATTAAAAGAAAGGTATTAACACATAGTGTCTCCAGACACTTTTCAGAGATTCATGATGGGAACCCACAATTTCTTCATGTCACCCCACTCGAATGGGTCCCATCCTCATTCCAGAACTTGGCCAGGAAAGAGATGTATTGGATTTACCGTATGAACACGCTAACACCCTTTGGCCTGAACGAGAGTCTCGAGTACATAAAATACTGATTTATTACGTGTTCAGCCGGTTTTGTGTACTTTTGCTTTTATATTCTTTTTATATATATCTATATATATTTTTTGTTCATCTCTAGGGTTATTTCACTCTCTACATGTATCTATTTATATATGTATGTATATATATATATATATATATATATATATTTGTTTCTTCTTACATATGTATTTTTTATAAGATTTTAGTATATATATTTTTTATCATATTTTTCTCCTCCTTTTCTAGGGTCTCTTAACGATTTTTATCTTGGCCAACATAACTAAACTTATATATTACATTTTTTATCATTACAATTATGCATTTTTTAAAATGTGTGTATATATATATATATATATATATATATATATTCACACATGTTTATCAAACCATAGTGTCCACCTATCTACTACTGGTTCTCTATGTTCTTAATATTCATGTGTAGAGCCCATGTCCTGTTAAACACCAACTACTAGGGCGGAACGCACCGCCTTTGATGCGTTCCAGGCACCGGATCGACTGGTGGAACGCATCGCCTCTGATGCGTTCCATGCACCGGAACTTCCGTTTAATATATCCTCTATGTATCGTCCCGTTTTAATCATTTTCACTCTCCCCCTATTCCTGAGTCCCCTTATATACCCCACGATCTGTCAGACATTGCGCCTCAATGTTATTTTCAGCTTTTGCCTGTCTTGTGTGACGGGCCCCTGGAACGCACTTCCGGTTGCTGCGTTCCACACACCGGAAGTTCCTCCTGCTGGGTCCACATTCACTCCGATACCTTCGTGCGGCTCTCTGACCACGCATACCAGGCATGATTTAGATTGTGAGAGATGTATATTCAGCACAGAGCACACTTGTTGTCTTACCTCTCTAATATTTGTGTATTTGTATGTTTTATATGTCTTTTATGCTGTTCATTGTTTGTTAGTGAGGTCACTTCCGGAAGTGACGCCCATGACTTTTTCGGCGCCAAACACGCCTCCTATTTCACTCTGACTCCACTATTTATAGATGTTTATTTTGTCTTAACCCTTTGTATAAGCCTATTACCTACTCTGCTCCTGAGGAAGGGGTTTATATATCCCCGAAACGCATTGAGCCAACCTGATTTTTACCTGTTAAAGGGATTATACCAGATGACCCCTGGTGTGGACTAACATATTTTCCAATCATTCTACAAGCGAACCAGGCGAGGGAGGTGGTTGTATTGGGTATCTTGAGCTTTATCCTTTTACACCCCTCCCTGGTGAAGTAAGTTTCGGTGACTTTTCACCTTTTACTTTATGTTTTTATATACGTTTTTGAATATAGACCAGCTGCTCCTTGCGGCTTCATTTTATCAGACGTAGCATTGTTGCGTTCCACCCCTACACCCTTAAAAGGGGCTTATATCTGTTACATTTATTATTTATATCAATTATTATACTGTATATATTTATATATATATTTATCGATCTCCTAAATTTTCTTGTTGGGATACAGTTTATTCTAGCACCTACTATATCTAACTAGCGGAGAGGCGCCATTTGGTGATTTTTTTCCTTTTTATCTTTTTCCTGCTCTACTATATTGCTTCTCTGCATATAGTTTATCACCTAGGCTGCCCTGCTTGTTGGTTCTTCACCTCCTTGTCTAACACAATCTGGACCTGAATACGTATTATTTAAATTTACTTTTTTCCCACTCCACTGTGTCCTCTACCTCTGGCGCCCTGTGTGTTCTTCCCATATCTCCTACCTTAGGAGTACAGGATTAACCCTCTCTTTTTTCTCTCTACCTCGACTCTGTCTGGGTGTCGGGGCCTAAAAATATCTGACAGTGGCCTGTTCCAGCGTTGGGTGACATGAAGCCTGATTCTCTGCTATGCCATGAAGCCTGATTCTCTGCTATGGGACCTCTCTCCTCTGTCTGGGTGCCGGGGCCTAAATATCTGACAATGGCCTGTTCCAGTGGTGGGTGACGTGAAGCCTGATTCTCTGCTATGACATGAAGCCTGATTCTCTGCTATGACTTGACGCCTGATTCTCTGCTATGACATGAAGCCTGATTCTCTGCTATGGGACCTCTCTCCTCTGTCTGGGTGTCGGGGCCTAAAAATATCTGACAGTGGCCTGTTCCAATGGTGGGTGACGTGAAGCCTGATTCTCTGCTATGCCATGAAGCCTGATTCTCTGCTATGAGACCTCTCTCCTCTGTGTGGGTGCCGGGGCCTAAATATCTGACAATGGCCTGTTCCAGTGGTGGGTGACGTGAAGCCTGATTCTCTGCTATGACATGAAGCCTGATTCTCTGCTATGACTTGAAGCCTGATTCTCTGCTATGACATGAAGCCTGATTCTCTGCTATGGGACCTCTCTCCTCTGTCTGTGTGCCGGGGCCTAAATATCTGACAAAGGCCTGTTCCAGTGGTGGGTGACGTGAAGCCTGATTCTCTGCTATGACATGAAGCCTGATTCTTTGCCATGAGACCTCTCTCCAATTGATATTGGTTAATTTTAATTTATTTTATTTTAATTTTAATTCATTTCCCTATCCACATTTGTTTGCAGGGGATTTACCTACATTTTGCTGCCTTTTGCAGCCCTCTAGCCCTTTCCTGGGCTATTTTACAGCCTTTTTAGTGCCGAAAAGTTCGGGTCCCCATTGACTTCAATGGGGTTCGGGTTCGGGGCGAAGTTCGGGTCGAGTTCGGATCCCGAACCCGAACATTTCCGGGAAGTTCGGCCGAACTTCTCGAACCCGAACATCCAGGTGTTCGCTCAACTCTACTCACAGGTAACTTTAGACCTTCTTTTATCTTCCTGGAGCTGAGTCCTTGCCATTTTGACTATTCTTCTATCCATTTGAATGGTAGTTTTTTGCTTTCTTCCACGTCTTTCAGGTTTTGGTTGCCATTTTAAAGCATTTGCGATCATTTTAGCTGAGCACCCTATCATTTTCTGCACTTCTTTATATGTTTTCCCCTCTCCAATTAACTTTTTAATCAAGGTACGCTGTTCTTCTGAACAATGTCTGGAACGACCCATTTCCCTCAGAATTTCAGAGAGAAATGCACTGTAACCAGCATGTACAACATTTGCTGCCTTCCTTCCTTAAATAAGGGCAATAATTGCCACCTGTTTTTCAAAGAATGAATGAGATCACTCATTGAACTCCACACTGCTATTATTTTGAACATGCCCCTTTCAATAAGTGATTGAATTACAGAGAATCAGCAGCATGCATGTCATGACTGTTGGGTCTGTTGGATTTCTATTACGCTACTACACCTGCTAGTAAATTATTTGCCATGTAAAAATTAAATTTCTACCAGAAACAGTGATTGATTAGGTTAGTGATGTCTGACTGCTATTATTTTGAACACAACTGTATATGTATCTTCAGCTCATAAATGATTAGTATTTATGTTTTTAACCACTTAAGTGCTTTTAACTACTAAAAGGGAGAGTTAACACCCTTCATCATTTTTTGCAACATTTTCAAAACCACTTGAAAAAATTTTGGGCTGGGGCATTGGGTCCACGTCCACCACATTTATCTTCATTTGCAGTAGTTTGATGGCGCATGTGAAAACAGAGTTGTCGTAGATTTTATTATGGCACATAGGTTGCTGGAGGATATGCTTGATTAATGATAAATTAGGCCCATCCTCCGGAATTGCAGGAGATTTCAAAGACCAGTGCATCGTCCCACATATGTGTGTAAATGGGACACTTCAAACATCTGAATATATATACAGTTGCAAGAAAAAGTATGTGAACCCTTTGGAATGATATGGATTTCTGCACAAATTGGTCATAAAATGTGATCTGATCTTCATCTTAGTCACAACAATAGACAATCACAGTCTGCTTAAACTAATAACACACAAATAATTAAATGTTACCATGTTTTTACTGAACACACCATGTAAACATTCACAGTGCAGGTGGAAAAAGTATGTGAACCCTTGGATTTAATAACTGGTTGAACCTCCTTTGGCAGCAATAACTTCAACCAAATGTTTCCTGTAGTTGCAGATCAGATGTGCACAACGGTCAGGAGTAATTCTTGACCATTCCTCTTTACAGAACTGTTTCAGTTCAGCAATATTCTTGGGATGTCTGGTGTGAATCGCTTTTTTGAGGTCATGCCACAGCATCTCAATCATGTTAAGGTCAGGACTCTGACTGGGCCACTGCAGAAGGCGTATTTTCTTCTGTTTAAGCCATTCTGTTGTTGATTTACTTCTATGCTTTGGGTCGTTGTCCTGTTGCAAAAACCATCTTCTGTTGAGCTTCAGCTTGTGGACAGATGGCCTTAAGTTCTCCTGCAAAATGTCTTGATAAACTTCATTTTTCCTTCGATGATGGCAATCCGTCCAGGCCCTGACGCAGCAAAGCAGCCCCAAACCATGATGCCCCCACCACCATACTTCACAGTTGGGATGAGGTTTTGATGTTGGTGTGCTGTGCCTCTTTTTCTCCAAACATAGTGTTGTGTGTTTCTTCCAAACAACTCAACTTTGGTTTCATCTGTCCACAAAATATTTTGTCAGTACTGCTGTGGAACATCCAGGTGCTCTTGTGCAAACTGTAAATGTGCAGCAATGTTTTTTTTTGGACAGCAGTGGCTTCCTCTGTGATATCCTCCCATGAAATCCATTCTTGTTTAGTGTTTTACGTATTGTAGATTCACTAACAGGGATGTTAGCATATGCCAGAGACTTTTGTAAGTCTTTAGCTAACACTCTAGGATTCTTCTTCACCTCATTGAGCAGTCTGTGCTGTGCTCTTGCAGACATCTTTACAGGACGGCCACTCCTAGGGAGAGTAGCAGCAGTGCTGAACTTTCTCCATTTATAGACAATTTGTCTTACCGTGGACTGATGAACAGCAAGGCTTTTGGAGATACTTTTATAACCCTTTCCAGCTTCATGCAAGTCAACAATTCTTAATCGTAGGTCTTCTGAGAGCTCTTTTGTGCGAGGCATCATTCACATCAGGCAATGCTTCTTGCGAAAAGCAAACCCAGAACTGGTGTGTGTTTTTTATAGGGCAGCTGTAACCAACACCTTCAATCTCATCTCATTGATTGGACTCCAGTTGGCTAACACCTCACTCCAATTAGCTCTTGGAGATGTCATTAGTCTAGGGGTTCACATACTTTTCCACCTGCACTGTGAATGTTTACATGGTGTGTTCAATAAAAACATGGTAACATTTAATTCTTTGTGTGTTATTAGTTTAAGCAGACTGTGATTGTCTATTGTTGTGACTTAGATGAAGATCAGATCACATTTTATGACCAATTTGTGCAGAAATCCATATCATTCCAAAGGGTTCACATACTTTTTCTTGCAACTGTATGTATTGAACTGCAATGTATGGTATTCTTTATTATCTGGCTGGCAAGTTTATTTACATCCATTCTCCCCTAGGTGGTGCTGGCGTCACATAATATATATAGTGGGGGTGTGTCTAGCTGAGAGAACTTCATTAGAATGTAGAGAGGAGGAGAAGCAAGTTCATGGAGGAGAAAGACAGGCTAAAGTCACCATGTAGCTTTCCGAGTGCCTGGACACAACTGGATGATTAGGCCATAATTGTCCTTATCCACTACACAAGCCTTCCGGGTCATAGTGGAAAAAACTATTTATAAGAGTATCCTACAAATAATGAATCAGATGTGTTTGCCTGCCACAAGGAAACCACCCATAACCTCTTCAGGACACATGACGTACCGGTACGTCATGATGTCCTAACTGAGGGTAATGTATTAGACCTTACTGAAACCCCAGCCTGGACCACGGACAAGCATGAGTCACACTTAGGTCCCCATTTCACCAACTCTCCTTTGGACCAATCAATTGTGGGGTTATGTAAACGGAGCCAAGGCAACCCCAGTACCACCTCAACCGGTAGGTTCTCCAGGACTAAAAGGGAACATCTCTCAGAGTGGCACAAACCCACGGTCAGAGAAATTTCAGAGGTACATGACCTCACCGTACCACCCATCAGGGGAGTAGCATTAATAGCCATGACATGGATAGGTGTAGGTAAAGCAAACATAGGAATACCCAATTTACTAGCAAATTCAAAGTCAATAAAGCTGGTCGCTGAACCGGAATCAATAAAGGCCTTACCCGGCCACTTATTAACCCCCAGAGAAATTGTTATGGGTACCAAAAGCTTATATTTAGAAAAATTAGGGTGTACCTGGTCTTTAGGTTGTCCAGCCTTAGGAGATTTGTCAGAGAGGACCCTCTTAGGACACTTGTTGATCCAATGTCCAGGATCTCCACAGTAGAAGCACTCTCCGCGTCTGCGACGAAGATTACCCCGCATCATGCCAACCTGCATGGGTTCCTCGGTGGAGACCTCAGTGTTGTCCCTGAAAAAGGCCTCTGGCTGGACCACCATCTGAGAACAGAACTGTCGTTCTTGTCGTCTCTCTCTAACTCGTCGGTCAAGTCGGACAACTAGGGTCATCATCTCCTCTAAGGTCTCTGGAATTTGATAACTGACTAATAGCTCTTTTAAATTATCAGACAGACCAGACCTAAACTGACTCTTCAGGGCTGGTTCATTCCATCCTAAGGGGACACACCACCTACTGAATTGGGTGCAATACTCCTCCGCAGGGAGATGGCCCTGAACCAGTGCCCTAAGAGCCGTATCGGCTACCAGGGCCCTGTCTGGCTCGTCATAGAGGGTACCCAGGGCCTGAAAAAAAACCTCCACAGAAGTCAGACAACTGGCCCCAGGAGGTAACGAGAATGCCCAGGCCTGGGGATCACCCTGTAGTAGAGAAATGATAATCCCCACGCGTTGGCTCTCCGGAGGACACGGGGCGCAAACGGAAGTAGAGTTTGCAACTCTCCTTAAAGGAGAGAAACCTCTTCCGGTCTCCAGAAAAGGGTTCTGGGAGCTCGATCTGGGGTTCAAAATGTGGACTGGAGGGCAGAGGAGTGGAAGAACGTTGCCCTAACTCAAAAGAACGGAGTTTCTCTCCTAGCTCCTGCACCACCTGGGTCAAGCTAGAGACATGGTCAGTCAGGGTAGTAAGAGGATTCATGATACAGTGGTTATTGGGCCTGTTAATCTATAACGGTCACATCCACACACACACAGGGGGAAGGATAGTGACCACTGTGCTCCACCCTCACCCCTGGCCCTGCCTACTTGCCTCACAAATCCTGATGACAGGGGACAACTGGACGACAGTCCCTAACTTAGGATATGTGCAGGGAAGACAGACAAGACAAAATACGGAACATGAACGGACCGGGTCAGAACCAAGAAAGCTACACAGTACAAAGGATTAAGCAAAGAATGGTCAGGAGAAGCCGGGGTCAAATACCAGGAGAGCAGAGAAGTACAAGAGGAGTCCTGAGAGAGTAGTCAGGTGGGAGCCGAGGTCACAATACCAGGACGGATGCGCAGTACAGGAGGAGCAGGCAAAGGATCGTCAGGGAACAGGATCAGGTAAGTATTCAGTAGTCCAACAAATAGCCAGGAACCTAGAAATTAACAGGCAACCTGTAGCCAGCAGGCTGCCTGTATTTATAGTGGGGAGTGAGGGTCATGTGACGTGGCCAGCGTCACATGACCGACAGACCAACCAGTCGAGCACCGAGTGACCAGCTTGGCGCTCAAGGCAGACTAGGAGCAGGGAACCACCCAGCTAGTAAAGCCGCCCTGGGAATGAGGTCAAACACAGATCCTCATTCCCAAAGCTAAGCAACAGGTCTGCAGGAAATGGGGGACCGAGTGCACCTTCGGAACCCCGTGACAAAAATGGTGTGGCTGCCGAACGCCCGCCAAGCGCCGTGAAAAAACCCTCCCCATCAGAAAAATCTGGCATGCAAATGCTAACTGACCTAGGAGAGACTGCAATTCCCTAAGCGTAATCTTTTTTGCATCCAGACAGTTATTGAGGGCAGCACACAAACGCATCAGCTTATCCTGTGGCAAACTAATCAAGCCCCTCTCTGTATCAATTTGGATACCTAGGAAGGAAAGACAACACGTGGGACCTTCAGTTTTTTTCTCGGCTAACGGAACTTCGAACCGCGCTGTGAGAAAACGAAAAGTCGCAAGCATTGACTCACAGACCCGCTCGGACCGATAAAAAGGAAGTCATCCAGTTAATGCGCAACCAAAATGTTCCCAGTCTCAACTTTTACAACCCACTCTAAGAAACAACTAAACTTCTGAAAGTACTTACACGAAATGAAGCAACCCATGGGAAGGCACAAGCAGATGGAAGCAATCCGGCTGGACCGGCAGAAGCCGGAAGGCAGATTCTATGTCTGTTTTTGCCGAGAGGGCTCCCAGGCCAGCTTTCATGATTAGGCGTAAAGCCGCATCAAAAGAGGTATATGAGACAGCCGCTTCTTCCTTTGGAATCGCATCATTGACAGAATCCCCTTCCAGAAATGATAAATGGTGTATTAATCTAAATTTTCCCGGCTCTTTTTGGGGACCACACCAAGAAGGGACACCCGTAAATTATTAAACGGGGGCTCCCCGAAAGGCCCAGCCATACAACCCAGAGCAACCTCCTTGTCTACTTTCGCCTGTGCCTCCCCAGGGTGCTCCAAAACTGACTTCAGATTACCTGTGAACACAACCGAGTGATGGTGTAGATGAGGAATCCAGAAACTGAACTCAAAACCTTCAAGGAGCCTGACGGCCTCCTGTCGCTTGGGATATCGTTCGAGACACTGGTGCATCCTTTGCACATTCACTGGGGTCCTCCGCTCTGGTAGGAACCGCCCTGGCCGCTATTTTTTTTTTTAAGCACCTGAGGGCTGAATGGGACCCACCACAGAGGGAGCACTCATGCCGGAACTTGCAGGATGCAAAGAAGCGACAGTAACCTTTGTTGAAGAGCCAACAAGCTCCAGACCATCGACCTCCTGCTGCGGGGCCATAGGAACCCACAGATTGAGGTGTCTGAAAGGACAAGGGAGGGTGGGACGACATCATTAATTGGATCCAGTCATCCATGGCTTTTGACGCCCAACCAACCTCGGGTCTCAATGCCAGACGGCGTCTGAACTCCTCATCATAACGCCACCACGCCGTACCACCATAAAACTTGTGGGCCGAATAAATTAAATCAACATAAGTGAACAATTCCCACACTTTGTCTGGGTGACGCTGACTATATATCCCAGCCAATATAGAAAAAGCCTGTAGCCAGTTGCCAAAAGTCTTGGTGACTTTGGGCTTCCTATCATCAGATTTCTCTACACGTTTTTCCGACACTAAATTGATCGACTGCCAACAAGGACCAAATATCCACGTACTGACAGTTAACTATTTTTTCCTTAACCTTCTGAGTGACCTGACCACCTAACAGTGCCACTCCACAAAAATAAGCATCATGAAACAAAAGGCTGGATGCATCCAAACCACTCGCAGGCGGTGGATGGGCCACCCCTGGCGTCGCCACTGAACCGGAGGGGAAGGCAGCACAGGAGCGCCAGGAGCCATAACCACAGGCGCGGATCTAGCCACTTGCGAAGGGCTGTGAGAACGCCTCCCGCGACTTCATCTCCGTCTGCGATGATCCCTCCTGGAAGAACGACCACGAATTTCCACACTGGAACGCGAGGAAACCGAGCGATCTCTGTGTATCCTGGAGCCACGGGAACTGCGGTGTCTGCGACCAAGACTCGACGGTCCACCGTGGTCCGACCTCCGGCTGTGAGACCTACACTGGCTGCGAGATACGCTACTGACCGAGTCCGATGCGGAGCGACGCGCGCCCCGACGACTGCAGCCACTGACTACGCTAAATCCCCGCACCAACGTGCAGCCGTCTATAGGAATTGACGATATCCTATCTTGCGGTGTGCCAGGGACAGCTTCAAATTCAAAGAATTTCTCACTGCTATTATTACCATGCCAACAGGAGTAATTGCAGCCCCAGACTTAGAATGAGCAGAAGCTGCCACAGGAGCCGGTAAGTCACCCTGTGGGGCCGATGCCGGGGGGGCCAGAGGGGGGGGGGGTAGAAACAGCAGGTGGAGGGGGTACTGGCTGATGTCCAAACCATCTGGCCAGCCTGCCTGGAGGGTCAGTAACAGGCTGCATGGCCCCAGGAGGAAAAACAGGCTGTGCAACCTGCAGCACAGCCGAAGGTGCCATAGCCAAGCGGTCTGCTGGGGAACATGTAATGGGGCTGTGCATTGCCGGGCGGCAGGCCCGCGGCACGCCGGTGCCCTGGACGGGGCACGGCCACGCCTGGGATGACTAACTGGGGAAGAGGACAGGCGGCCAGGGGGGCGCGAGGATCGCACGGGTCCCGCAGCAGGAGGGGCAGCAGCTGCCTGAGGGGACACAGAGCTCCCCAGCGCACTGACTGAGAGCAGGGGTGCTAACCATGCGGAACCTTCCCTGGCAACCTTCTCCTGTAGGAGAGCCAGGAGGTCTGCTTCATTCAACCCTGCCATTATATGATTTCACATGGTGCAGGAAAACTTTCAATCTTCGCCGGCCGAGAGCACACCAAGAGGAAGTGGAGGAGTTAACCCTATATATATCCTCCTCCTGAGGCGCGCTCGGCCCGGCGAAACCTCCCCTATAAATAACCCTTCCCTGCACCACTTGCCCTTCAGTCAATGGCTCCCACGCTTACACAGCATGGGAGCCACCAATAGCTAGGTCTTCCTCCTTCTATTTCTATGAATTGGTTATGATTAGATGGGAGCCACTTTAGTTATTCTACTGAGCCAGACAGTTCCTTTACACACAGGAACCTCTGTGCCAAGCCAAAGCTAGAAGAGGGTCTGAGGACTATGAGTAACCTCTATGTCCTGTTACTTAAAAGGAATCTGTCAGCAAATCTGGCTATATAGGAGTCCTGGGCTACATAGTGCTGCCTGACACAATGCAAAACATACCTTTCTTAGTATTATGTGTATTTTCTGTGATTTTCAATTTGAATTTCATTGCAGATGTTAATTATTTGCAGGCAGGAGATTTGAAATCAAAGCTATTACATTCTTTTCCCTCCAAAACTACCTAAAATCTCGTCCTTCAAATTGAAATTACTGTATAATACTTTAAAGTATGTATAATTTTGTGGCACCAAATGGCTCCCATAGGAGTTGTCATCTTTTATCCATCAGGCATACCATCTGGTGATCACAAAGCATTATACTTTTTTCATCAAAATGATTGATAAAAGCAGAAAACAATATTAAAACTTATAACACAATAAATCATCATATATGAGAATAGTTTTAATCAGGAATATCACATAGGTACATACATGAGAAGAGAACTAAAACTCCCAGCATGTCCAGGCCATTATTATATGATATCAGAGGACATTACAGGAAGGAGGTATAAGTGGAGAGGATTATAACTCCCAGCATTTCTCTTGCTCACATTAAACCCATTGCTTCCGTACTTTCTTTTCCTCCACACAATGCTCCCATGACATAATGACAGGTCCTTGTGCAACATGCCAGTCTGCAGGGGTAGAACACGTGAGGTGCACGTGGGCCGGAATGTACATACAGTTCATCGGTTACTCACGGTTTAGCAGATGCCTCCCTGGGCCAGCAGTGCAGTGAAGGGGAGAACAGCAGTGGATTCTCCGGGGCACACTCGGTTACAGGGGACACCGGCCAGGTGGGGATTGAGGTGCCCTTGATGGTGGATGGTTGCTGAGTGCTTGTGCGGCTGGGCCCCTGGTTTAAGTAATGTCATGACGCCAGCACCTTTATGGTGCAGAGTGTTTAGAGTAATAGTGATGTGGAGTTAGAAGAATGAGGCAGGTTTGAATCCAACAGTAAACTTTACTATAACCAGGTGCTTAATAACAGTTCAAATCCAGTAATAATACAGTCTCTGTTCACATGCAGGTTAAATGTGATTAATCCCTTTAACAGGCTGTGCTGGTAATGTTGTGTCAGGCTAGGGTAGTTAGTTATACCCTCACTGATAATCAGCCTCTTAATCCGGTTCTGTTTCTCCAGCTCTTTAATGGTGAGGCTGCCCGAAGCTAGTAAGTCCTTCACCTTGAATCCAAAGGTCCTTGAAGCCTGAATAAATAGCTGTTGTCCTTTGTATTTTATCTCCACTCCGTTTCTCTTGAATTGCCTTTCATTTAACACAGCTACAGCTGCACTCACACTCCTTCACTTCTCACTTCTCCTCTCAACTGACTTAACTCCCTAACTAGGCCTGAACTACACTATTTATACACCTAGTGGTGGATGTATGTAGTGCACCTGACAGCCTGGTAAATAGGAATATCACAGGTTTAACATAATACAGCATGATATACAGATAATAACAAAAAGCTTTTGCAGTTCCCACATAAACTAGTGGGATGCTGCATACACCCTTTGTTTAAGATGTGTCGCCCTCAACACATTCTGGGCGAAGTCTCCTGAAAGATATAAAAGAGACAAGCATGCAAACAAGCATATAGGTATAAATAGCAAGTAGCATGAAAATGCACATTATGAAAACACACTTTAGCATAATTTTGGTGACAAGGGGCCGTCGTTCTCTTCTAAGACTGGTGAGCAGGGGCGCTGACCTGGCACAGTGAACAATGAAAACCAGGGTAGCCCATAATAAAATCAACAATAAATCTTACAGGAGGCTCACAGGGCATGAGTCCGTTCCCTGAGCAAAATGTCAATAGAAGGAAATCACAGAGGCTCAGGTACGTTAAAGTCTATCTCCGGGCACAAGGCTTAAATGTTGCAACCAACAAGTAGAAGCAGGTTTGTAGAGAGTCCTTTGGGTAAGGCAAAACAATCAAAGTAATAGGTCTCTCACCCGGCTCTGTAGCTTCAAATTGTAGGAAAGGGAATTACAGTTGAACAGGCAGGGCTGGTAGTCTTCTTCTCGGCCGCGGCTGCAGAAAGTCTCTGTAATGAGCAGGCGGTGGTCCCTTAGTAGTCCGGTCGGATCTCCGAAGTGGTAGTGACTCCATAGACGTTGGTTCAAGAGAACTGGATACTTCAGTGTTTTCTGAAGATCCTCCATGAGGTAGTTCTTTTGGCTGAGGTGGAATTGTATTTACCTTTGCGGGTACAGGAATGTTAACCCACGGCATAAGGAACCACTGTAGAGGATCTGATTCCAGCAATAATTTCTCCATGGTCTGCATTGGTCCTTCTGGTTCAGCTGGTTTTTCAGGCACTTGTACTGTGGATTGAATTTCCTCTTGAACAGCTCTTTTTAAACACAACTTAAGGCGTTTGCGATGCACTATTTGTGGTGCTCTGTTTGCCTTAGTGATTTCCTAGACATCATTCTCACCATTGGGAATAGCTATAATGAGTAGAGATGTCCCGAACTATTATGCGATGTTCGGTCCGCCCCCTATTCATCATCATTGAGTAAACTTTGACCCCTTACCTCACAGTCAGCAGACACATTCCAGCCAATCAGCATATACTCCCTCCCAGACCCTCCCACCTCCTGGACAGCATCCATTTTAGATTCATTCGGAAGCTGCATTCTTAGTGAGAGGAGGGACCGTGTAGCTGCTGCTGATTTAATAGGGAAATCGATAGCTAGGCTAGTGTATTCAGTGTCCACTACAGTACCGAAAGACTCATCTGATCTCTGCTCTAAGGACAGCACCCCAAAAAGCCCTTTTTAGGGCTAGAACATCAGTCTGAATTTTTTCTCCCCTGTGTAATCTAATTGCAGTTGCCTGCCTGCCAGCGTATGTGTCAGGCTCACAGCGTATACTGTGACCACTTGCCCAGTGCCACCACTCATATCTGGTGTCACAGTAGCGTGCATTTAAAAAAAACAAAAAACTTTTTTGACTGTAATATAATAGCAGTCAGTTGCCGGCACGTGCGTGTGTTTCATGCCCTGCAAGTGCATAGTGTCACCAGCGCAACTCATATCTGGTGTTGCATTCGATTCCATTTAAAGAAAAACAACAATTTTGACTGTGAATAAAAAGCAGTCAGTTGCCTGCATGTGTTTGTGTGTTTAAGGCCCTGCTGCAAGTCCATAGTGTCACCAGCGCAACTCATATCTGGTGTCACATTCGATTCCATTTAAAGAAAAACAACAATTTTGACTGTGAATAAATAGCATCAATCACAGCTAAGACAATATTCCGTCAGAGGGAGTAATAGTTACAGGTAGTATGTTTGTATAATTATGTAATCACAGGGTACTTCCTGCTATAAAACGTAGCCTTTAATATAAATCATATAATAAAATAACAAACTCCCACAAACAGACAAAACATAGAAATGAAAATAAAGAAAAATAAAGGACGACACATCAGGGGTGTATCTTTCATATACTCAGTGTCAATGTCGTTACTCCTCACTTGCGTTTTGATGGTATAGTGAGGTAGGCAGGTTGACTTTTGTGATATTGGGCCTGTCCCTAGGGGTGGTCCTATGCTGAATGGTCCCTGCATAAAAATGGAATGGCTGCCCCGATAGGGGCGATCCCGTATTCTGGAACCTCCTGATAGACCCTAGGCTGACCCTATAGCGTATCTCTGGGCAGAGCCGTATTGGATGCCCATATAGGGGCCTAGTCTAGGTACAAAAAAGAATACATTTTTATACACAGAGCAAATAGAGCACCACAGCCGTGGATCCCCCAATTGCTAGAAACAGTGTTCTTGAATATGTCGTCAACACAATACGGTACGGTTATCTATGTTTCTACTAAGACATGCAGATATCTATATATATTACCATATATTAAGATGCCAAACATAATAATAATAATGAAGGATACCTGGAACCGCTCCTACAGAGCCGCAGCATATGCCTAGGCACCCTGATCCCAACGCGTTTCACCCACAAAGATAAACTGGGTTCTTCAGGGGATACTTAACTTTGTGTAATACTAGGCATCAACACTTAAAAAAGGTAGCACAGTCAAAAGAAGATGGCACGATAGTCACGGGCCATCAATGTTGTACATTAAATAAAGATGGCCAGCAGTCACGGGCCATCAATACTCATGACAGTGCATCAAACATTCAAAGTAGATAACCTATTATATATAATTATTCTGAATAGCACGTCCTGTCACATTAAGAGCGATAGGACACATGTATGGTACCAGTGGCAGTAATAAATAAGGAGTGAGAGTCCACCAAGGTATAGATGTTGTGGGACTATCACACCATGTCAATATAGACAATATTAGTACTATCCCACTCAGGCTGGTCACGTATAAATAATATGCGCCATTTTATGCAAGTTAAATGGTGTTACTTGCATGCCCAGGTTGGGAAATAGATGGTCCCATATGGTCACTGGGATCTATGGCATATCACTGGCGGTCCAAATCGGCCCATAAGCAATAGGTGCCGGTGCCTCAATGATTCCTTGTGTGAGGTCTCACACACGTGCAGGCAACTGACTGCTATTTATTCACATCACAGGGTACTTCCTGCTATAAAACGTAGCCTTTAATATAAATCATCTAATAAAATAACAAACTCCCACAAACAGACAAAACATAGAAATGAAAATAAAGAAAAATAAAGGACGACACATCAGGGGTGTATCTTTCATATACTCAGTGGCAATGTCGTTACTCCTCACTTGCCGGATGACTTGCGTGACTTATCCGCCACCAACTAGGGTTCAAGCCGCAATGTTTTAGGGCACTTTCTGCCTGGGAAACATAAATTTTTCTGTTGCAGCGGCTGCAACAATACCTAATTTTTCAGGCATGTGTACATGCCTAATTTTTCTGGCCTCTGGTGCTGCACTGTGGCTTCAAAAACCAAACAAAAAAAAAGGCACATACATGTGTCAATTCCCCTTTGTGTTCGTTACCTTGTTGTGGTGAAGGGGCTTGCGTATCACAATGAAGCGACCACCTCTATGAGTGTGTTGGCAATGGCAATGTTGGCACACCCCAGATGATAAGGTTGTTGCTTCATTGTGAACAGACCAAAAGCGATCGTTTGAATAATTTTGCATAGAAAAAACATTAATTTTCTTTGTGATCATCTAAGGTGATCATTAAAGCCTACTAGGCCAACAATGGGCCCACACTGCAGAATCATTGTTTTCTGGGTCACTTAACTGTCACTGAACTACTTCAGCACGACCATAGGCTTTGAAAAACCCCCATCGCCTGCAATCTCCCAAACGTGCGCACGAGCACAGTCATCACTACACCAAGATTGACGCATAGAGGAATAAAATGTATGTCATGAGTGTGTCAACTATTGACAACTCTTGTGGTTGTCTAAAATCTATTCCATACACGTCCCCTGATAGGGGACGTAACAGGGATTAAACTGATAGGAATAGTACTACTTAACACACCTTATAATAACAACAATAATAATATTACTAGTGGACGTAACAGGGATTAAACTGATAGGAATAGTACTACTTAACACACCACTCTTATCTGGTGGCATAGTAGATAGCACGCGCAGTGCCCCAAATTGGAAGTAGGAGGACCGACCAAGCATCTTTTTCCATCTCCCGGTTCCTAAAATCGATTCCATATACACGTCCCCTGATAGAGGACGTAACAGGGATTAAACTGATAGGAATAGTACTACTTAACACACCATTCCTATTTGGTGGCACAGTAGATTGCACGCGCAGTGCCCCAAATTGGAAGTAGGAGGACCGACCAAGCATCTTTTCCCATCTCCCGGTTCATAAAATCGATTCCATATACACGTCCCCTGATAGGGGACGTAACAGGGATTAAACTGATAGGAATAGTACTACTTAACACACCTTATAATAATAATAATAATACTAGTGGACGTAACAGGGATTAAACTGATAGAAAAAGTACTACACCACTCCTATCTGGTGGCACAGTAGATTGCACGTGCAGTGCCCCAAATTAGAAGTAGGAGGACCGACCAAGCATCTTTTTCCATCTCCCGGTTCCTAAAATCGATTCCATATACACGTCCCCTGATAGGGGACGTAACAGGGATTAAACTGATAGGAATAGTACTACTTAACACACCACTCCTATCTGGTAGCACAGTAGATTGCCCTCGCAGTGCCCCAAATTGGAAGTAGGAGGACCGACCAAGCATCTTTTTCCATCTCCCGGTTCCTAAAATCGATTCCATATACACGTCCCCCTGATTGCCATAGGCAAAATCGATTCCATATACACGTCCCCTGATAGGGGACGTAACAGGGATTAAACTGATAGGAATAGTACTACTTAACACACCTTATAATAACGCAGAGAGAGGCAACGCAGAGAGAGGAGTCTGAAGAAGAGGAGTCAGAGGAAGAAGGTGGCTTTGAGGAGGTGGAAGACCAAACACAGCAGGTGTCCCAGGGGGCTTGTTGTCACCTTTCGGGGACCCTTGGTGTTGTACGTGGCTGGGTGGAGGAAGAGACCTTCAATGACATCAGTGAGGACAAGGAACGGGACATGTCTAGCTTGGTATCCAACCTTGTGCAAATGGGGAGTTTGCGGTTATGCAAATGGACTGTTTGAAGTTGTTTGCGGTGCGTTAAACAGGGAGTTTGGTCTGTCATAGTTTGGTCTGTCACTGTGAAGCGGGCGTAACCTTAACACTACCTGATCGATACAACATCATACCTGATGTTTTAAAGCACGTTATTCCAAACAATTTAGGAATGTTAGGTGATTTATGCCCTTTATGGATTAAAACCAGACTCTGCGTCAACTATGTAATTTTCCATGGGAGTTTTGCCAAAGATCCCCCTCCGGCATGCCACAGTCCAGGTGTTAATCCCCTTGAAGCAACTTTTCCATCACTATTGTGGCCAGAAAGAGTCCCTGTGGGTTTTTAAAATTCGCCTGCCTATTAAAGTCTATGGCGGTTCGCCCGGTTTGCCCGTTCGCGAACATTTGAGGAAATTTGCGTTCGCGAACGGAAAATTTTATGTTCGCGACATCTCTAGTAATGAGGTAGGGTTCTCTTTCCCATTTTCTATCCAGCTTGCTAATGCGATGATTATTTCTCAGCCACACTCGGTTACCAATTTCTAAAGGTTCTGCTTTAGCAGACTGGTTATAGTCATTCTGTTGTTTGTCGCGTGCATTTGCCATGCGGATTTGGACAATCTCCTGGGCATCGGCTAGGCATTTCTGATGTTCACTCACTCAATCAGTTTGTTGTAGAGGGTTAATTGATTCTGGAACTTGCACATCCAGGGTGTGATCCGCAGGCAACTTTCCTTGGCGGCCAAACACAAGATAATATGGAGTATATCCAGTAGAACAATGGATGGTATCGTTGTAAGTATAGATCAATTGGGGCAGTAAAGTGGGCCACTCAGTACTCTTAGCAGGTGGTACAGCCCTCAACATTTAATTAAGGTTTGATTCATCTTTTCACAAAGTCCGTTACCTTGAGGATGGTAAGCATTTGTTCTGATCTTCTGACAATTATGAAGGGAACACAGTTCATGGAACAATTGGGACTCGAAGGCGGATCCTTGATCTGTAAGAATCTTTTCAGGGCATCCATAGGGCAACAGGAAGTTTTTCAGAAAACATTGGCAGTGGTTTTGGTCATCAAGTCTTTAACAGGTACAGCTACTACAAATTTAGTGTAGTGATCAATTATCGTCATGGCATAGGTATACCCTGAGCGACTTGGTTCTACCTTTACATGGTCAATGGCCACTATTTCTAGAGAAGTTTTGCTCACGATGGAATGTAATGGTGCTCTCTGGTCATGTCTTTCCTTTCTCCCAAGGGCACAAGTAGAACATTCTCGACGCCAACTCTCAATATCTCCTCTCATTCCAATCCAGTAAAACCTGCGGCGGATAGTAGCCTCAGTCTTTTGTACCCCAAAGTGTCCTGACTTATCATGGTACATTTCGAGAACGAGTCTTACTTCTCGGCGGGGTATCAGGATTTGGTACAGCCGATCATTGGTAATTGGATCTAGAGTGCTTCTTAACATCAAGCCCTTTTGCATGAAGAGTTGTTTTCGATGTCTCCATAGTTTGAGTAACTCTGGATCTGCATTTCTCTGGCGGATTCGTTCCGGGGTTCTTCCACTGGTGATGAAGTCTTGAAGTTCAACTAAGACTCTGCTTTCTAATTGCAACTTGATCCAACCTTCTTTTTCAACTGGAGATTTTGGATCTGTCTGTTGTTGAAACTGGAAAACTTCTTTACCTTTGGCGGTGATGGCGTTTTGGGCAAAATGTCGGTAAAAACCAGGAATCTCCACTTCTTCCCATACATCTAAATTCTCTGTAGGATCTTCTTTAATGGGCAGGCGAGATAAGGCATCCATATTTTCATTTGACTTGCCTGTTCTTTACTTGACGGTAAAGTTGTAGTTGGCAAGATGTGAGGCCCATCTTTGTTCTAAGACTCCGTGTTGAGATACGCCAGTGGGTTGTTATCAGTATAGGCCACAAATGGGGTTGCTGCGAGATAATCCTAAAATTTTCAGTGACGGCCCAAACAAGTGCTAGGAACTCTAACTTGAAGGAACTGTAATTCTGGTCATTTTTCTCAGCACCTCTAAGAGATCTGCTAGCATAAGCAATTGCTCTTTCTTTACCTTCTTGCACTTGAGACAGGACAGCTCCCAGGCCTCTCTGACTGGCATCAGTGTAGAGATGGAATGGCTGTTGATAATCCGGATAGCCCAAGATAGGTGGTTCTGTCAACTTCTTCTTCATGAGTTGTAAAGCGATTTCCCTTTCTTCATTCCATTCAACTGATATCTGGGATTTCTGGTACTTCTTAGGATGTCCTCTCAGGAGCTCTTGTTTCAGTTTAGCAATCTGAACAGTGAGGGATGAAACGTCTATAGTATCCTGCAAAACTAAGAAAACTTCTCACCTCTTTTACTGTAGTAGGAGTAGGCCAATTCCGGACTGCCCCTATCTTGTCTGGATCTGCCTTAACACCTTCAGCACCGACTACATGTCCCAGGTGCTTGACTTCTGACTTTAGTAAATAGCACTTAGATGGCTTGATCTTGAGTCCATGCTTGATGAGGACTTGGAAAACTTCTGCAAAATGTTTTAAGTGATCCTCATAGGATTTTGAATAGATGATTACATCATCCATGTATAGCAGGACAGTTTCAAATTTGTTGTGGCGTAAGCATCTCTCCATTAGTCTTTGGAAAGTTCCAGGGCCATTGCAGAGTCCAAAAGGCATGTAATTAAGTTCAAATAGGCCCACAGGGGTAGTAAAAGCAGTTTTTTCACGGTCTTCAGGGGTGATAGGTACCTGCCAGTACCCACTGGTTAAGTCCAGGGTAGAGAAGTAGGCTGAGGACCCCAATGCTGTCAGGGACTCCTCGATTCTTGGTAAAGGATAGGCATCCTTATGGGTGATTTGATAAATTTTCCTATAGTCCACACAGAATCTAATGTTACCATCTTTCTTTGGGACAAGGACTAGAGGTGCCTCCCATGGACTATGGCTGTCTCGGATGATGTTTGAATCTTTCATTTCCTGGATCCTTTGTTTCACAGATTGGTACATTGTCGGTGGTATAGGCCGATACCTCTCCTTGATTGGAGGATGTGAACCGGTAGAGATGGTGTGCTTGATTACACTGACTTCACCATAATCTGTAGGGTGTTTACTGAAGGCCTGATGATGCTCTTGCAGAACTTTTAAGACTCCTTCAATTTGGCCCTCAGGGGTAGAGGTATCTCCCACGTTGAGTTCTTTCCTCCATAATGTATCTGAAGGATATTTTTGTGGATGTAGCTTCTGAGCAGATTGTTCTGTAATAGCTACACGCACTCTGAGAACATCTTGGAAAGTGACTTGTAGTAGTTGGGCCACAGAGTAATGCTTGTTCAAAGTTATACTGTCACTTAAATTCAGAAGACAAATAGGCACTTTACCTTGAGACACAGTCACTAGGCTCCTTGCAGCTCAGACTAAAGGATGGTCTTCTAGAGTGATGGGTTCTACCACGGCCTGGTAGTCTTGGCCTTGGATCCCAAGAGCAGCTCGGCACCACAGGAGTGTTTCGATATTTGGTTTAAGGATTACTGGTTGGTTACCCCGGATACAGGCACAGCAAATCTCTCCTTTCTCATTAGCAAATTTATGTTGCGCACTTAACACACGGATAGTCTGTTGTATTGCCTTTTTGGAGGCAGGTGCGGCAGTAGGTATAGATTTGTGCAAAGCTTCAAGCATTTCAGCATAACAATTCCTAAGGACGTTCATCCCTAGGACTACTGGAGGGTTGTGATCTTCCTTGACCTGCACAACAAGGATACCTTGCCGGGGTAGTGTAGTGACTCCTACTAGGAGAGTTGGTTTCCAGTAACCATGCACTGGCATGGGTTTTCCGTTGCTGGCTATAAGACTCAGCCAGGATTCTGGTGATTGACCATTCAACAGTCAGCATTTGAAAAATACTGGGATCAGGACCAGTTACTGATCCCAGTATTTTTCAAATGCTGACTGTTGAATGGTTGTGACTTGGGACCCGGTATCCAATAAAGCAACAAAGGGAACCCCATTTATTTGAAGAACCACTTCTGGACGTGATCCTACATATCTAGGCATCCAGCGGGATCTTTTAGACCTACTGATTCACCTCCCGAGGGATGGTCCTCGACCTCGAGGGTTGACCTTTTAACTGCCAGCACATCATTTCTGTTTGGCCTAGCTTGTGACAGTAGGTGCAAGTGTGTCGTCTCCGAGCACTGGAGCGGTCAGGAGGGCATCTTCCAGAATTTCTGGGATATGTCTCTTTATAATCAGGAGGGAAGAGTCTCCTGGATACCGGCGTCTCATCCTCCAGCAGCAAGGGCTTTTCCCATTCTTCCAGTTTTTCACACACTTTCTCCAGATTTTTGGTCAGAAAGTTGACTTGCTCTGTCAAGGTGGGAACTGCATCAGGAGCCGGGGCTGAAGTTGCTTGACTGGCTATGGAACAACATTTTGGAGATACAACTGGCATATCCATAGGTAGCCTAGTAGGCTTCGAGGGGGTGTTTGTCCCCATAATGCTAATGGCTAACTCTTTGAAGTCTAGAAAAGTGGAACTTGGATGCTGAGCCGCTAGGATCCTTAACTGACTTTTTAAGGCTTCTGTGTTAACACCTTCAATGAATTGCTCCTTAAGCGTCTTGTCCTCATTTTCCGCTTCATGGGGGTCTACCTGTACCACAGCTCTGAGGGCTTCCTGCAATGACAATGCAAAGTCTCTGAGTGACTCACCAGATTGTTGTTTCTTGCTGAAGAACCTCATCTTAACCTCTGACACAGTTCAAATATCTGCTCCAGCGTTTTCCTCTCTGAGCTTGGCCAGGACTTCACTTCTCTGTTGGCAGCTCCTTCCAATTGCGCAAGCAGAATTTCCATTTGTTGCTCTACTGTTACAGGATACAACCTGAATATAGGAAGGATCTTTTCTTTAAAGTCTCTTAAAGTATGGGCTTCCCCAGAGTATCGCGGGAACCAGGGTGCCCCTAAGTAGTAAGACATCGTTAGCGGCATCATACTTGGTGCTGCAGCGGTCTGTGATGCGTTGGAAACGGCTGCGGCTACTGCAGGGGACCTATTGAGGTCAGGCTGCACATTATCTTTCTGCACAGACATGGTAATGGCTGGTGAAATCTAGTTGCACACACTTTTTAGGCTGTGCTGCGATGGGCTACCTTTATTTTGTGGGGGTATAGCCCTTTAAGAATCACGGTGCCGGCTGAATGTAATGTTTAAGCAGTTCGTATTTAATTAAACTTTTCCGGCAGCGCTCCCTGTTATTTTTGGAGAGTTCTCAGACTGCAGAGGTATCGGAGTACTAACATATAATTGTTCCGTAGAGGACGGCTGGTGATCGCACTTATTTTCTCCTCCCGTCACTTACATGCGAAGTTTCGCGTATCTTTGGACTCCAGTGAATCTGACTGACAGAAGAGGCGGCGCAAAATTGTGCATACAGGGCCGGCCTTCCCGGATCACTACTATGAAGGTATAGTGGGCCATCCAAGTTATTTTGCATATAGCGGTGGCACTCTATTTTCCCGCTGTACAGGGCGTTTTGCGGGGTGAAGGCGCCAAAAAATCTGACAAGAAGGCCTCCGGCAGCCATTTTAGATTCAAGGTCAAAGTCAATTCAATCGCAGCAAGCAGTTCTAGTGACAAATCAATCTGTGTTTTTCTCAATTTCAACAGTTCGTTTTTAAAGCAGTCAATGTGCACAGTGTATATATCCTTGCAGTTTTAAGCAGTTTAAACAGTTATTTAGCCCAATAAAAACAGTCAATCAATTGGGGCTCATTCACATAAGGCACAAAGGATATGGATCCTGTTCGGGGATGCCAATTTATGCAACGTGCCAGTCTGCAGGGGTAGAACACGTGAGGTGCACAGTGGGCCGGAATGTACATACAGTTCATCACGGTTTAGCAGACGCCTCCCTGGGCCAGCAGTGCAGTGAAGGGGAGAACAGCAGTGGATTCTCCGGGGCACACTCGGTTACAGGGGACACCGGCCAGGTGGGGATTGAGGTGCCCTTGATGGTGGATGGTTGCTGAGTGCTTGTGCAGCTGGGCCCCTGGTTTAAGTAATGTCGTGACGCCAGCACCTTTATGGTGCAGAGTGTTTTGAGT
This sequence comes from Bufo bufo, assembly GCF_905171765.1. Lineage (NCBI taxonomy): Eukaryota > Metazoa > Chordata > Amphibia > Anura > Bufonidae > Bufo > Bufo bufo. Next base: position 64,112,365 of record NC_053394.1, read on the forward strand.
AATAGTGATGTGGAGTTAGAAGAATGAGGCAGGTTTGAATCCAACAGTAAACTTTACTATAATCAGGTGCTTAATAACAGTTCAAATCCAGTAATAATACAGTCTCTGTTCACATGCAGGTTAAATGTGATTAATCCCTTTAACAGGCTGTGCTGGTAATGTTGTGTCAGGCTAGGGTAGTTAGTTATACCCTCACTGATAATCAGCTCCTTAATCCGGTTCTGTTTCTCCAGCTCGTTAATGGTTAGGCTGCCCGAAGCTAGTAAGTCCTTCACCTTGAATCCAAAGGTCCTTGAAGCCTGAATAAATGGCTGTTGTCCATTGTATTTTATCTCCACTCCGTTTCTCTTGAATTGCCTTTCATTTAACACAGCCACAGCTGCACTCTCACTCCTTCACTTCTCACTTCTCCTCTCAACTGACTTAACTCCCTAACTAGGCCTGAACTACACTATTTATACACCTAGTGGTGGATGTATGTAGTGCACCTGACAGCCTGGTAAATAGGAATATCACAGGATAACATAATACAGCATGATATACAGATGATAACAAAAAGCTTTTGCAGTTCCCCCATAAGCTAGTGGGACGCTGCGCTTGACCACCATTTCTCCAAACTACTCAGTTCCATTCCCTTTTGCAGTGATCAGAACGTTATGATGTCATCAGGGGTGGATTGGCCATAGACCTTAAAGGGAAATTTCCCGTTGGACCGATGCCCAGAGAGACGCCTGAGCCCTCCTAATGGCCGTGCTCCTGGGACAGTATTTTGTGATGGACTGTGCTATTTTGTCCTGTTGGGGTGGTATAATGTGTCACAATATGGTATTGCTGGCAATGCCAACTTGTGTTGGCCCTACCTCCATCAGTTTGGACCCAACTACAAAACGGGGCCACTTTTTGTATTTTTTCCAGGGCCACTATAAGTTCCCAGTCCACCTGTCACGGCTGTGTCATGGTCTTGTCTCTATGCGCCGTGACACGTTTGCCGTGCCTGCTGGTTGCCCGTGGCAACGTGTTGTTTATGCAGCATGTCTGTAAACTGCCATTTTTTTCCTGGTTCCTTCCCTCTCTGGTGCTAGAGGGTTAACTATCTGGCTGGGTGTGGCCACTTGGTTTATATTGCCTGTGGCCTGTAGGCTGGAGTCAGTTGTCCTCCAGCCTTTGTTGGTGCTGGCGCTTTGCTCCTGACTGGCTTATTCCATCTGCCCAGTGCTTGAGGGCCACCTTGTGGAACATCAATATCCCTTCATTCCCTACTTTCCATTGTTTATGTTTGGTGTGGGTTATGTTCTGGGTGTGCTGTATGTCTAGTTTGGTGTTCCATTTCTGGTCTGTTTGGTGTCTGTTGTCCAGCATGGTTGCTAGACATTTCCCCTTTCAGTTGTGCCTTCGGTGAGAGGGCCCCTGGGTTCCCCAGAGGGAGAACCACAAGTCAGTGTGCAGCTCTGCCTGGGGCCGCCATGCATCCTGTCCACATGGGGGTCCAGACAGTGACTGGTGTGCTTGATACCTGTGTTTGTTGTTTGTACTGTGTCCTGTGTGGTGTACGGGTTCCAGTACTGTTGCATAGGGTCCAGTCTTCGTTGTTGCAGCGGCCGGTAAGTGCGTGTTGTTCTTGGCTCTTACCTGATGATGATTCAGTGGCTTTTCACTGCCTTTTCCTTCCCTGCATCTAGTCCGGTTGAGACTCCTGTTCAGGGCCGGACTGGCCTACCGGGATACCGGGAAATTTCCCGGTAGGCCGCTGGCCCTGGGGCCGCTTTAAGATATTCCTACACTTATTCGGCGGCCGGCAGGCCGAATCCGAAAGCTCTGACTCTAAGTTCTGTAGTGGTGGCCGGTGGGTGGAGCTGAGCAGGCCGGCCGGCCTCCGTGGGAGCGGCACTACTCCCTCCGACCACCTGGTGTCGCTGTGAGCGGCAGCCCCTGATCCTCCTGGCCCGGCCTGGCTGGCTGTCCTGTGTGTGGGCGGCCGCCCCTCTCTTCCTGCAAGTGGCCTCAGGCTCCCACCGCCTCACCTCTAGATTCAATATGCCGGGCCCAGGCCGCAGACCAGAAGCAGAGCCAGACCCAATGTAAACACAGCCCTGAGAGGACTTGAGGAGCCGCAAATACTGGGGGTAAGAAGGGGCAAGGCTGTGCCCACATGTGACTGTGCAGGCTGTCAGGGTTATGTAGTGTATATTATTTACATACAGTCTTATAAATTATAAGACTGTATGTACACTAATATACACTACATAACCCTGACAGCCTGCACAGTCACATGTGGGCACAGCCCTGGCATCCAATACATGTCACAGAGAGCTATACTGTGCATTATAAGCTATACTGCACAGTATAGCTCTCTGTGATATGTATTGGATGCCAGGGCTGTGCCCACATGTGACTGTGCAGGCTCTCAGGGTTATGTAGTGTATACTATTAGTGTACATACAGTCTCCAGTTTACAGGAATCTCCAGGAGTGGCATCAGCTGGGCAGATCAGCATCTAGGATCTGGGCTCCATGGGCCCTCTGTGGCCCTCACATGCATCACAGCAAGGAGATGATTGGGGCAGTTGACAGCAGGGCTCTGGCTGGAGGTAACACTTTGTGAAAGGTTGTCACACAGGTTGTCAGGGGCTGGGAGGGGAGAACATCTTGGTGTGTAACCTGGTGTCACTGTGCTGTACCAAGGATCTGCTGGGCATGGAGCCTCCACAGAGGGCAGGGAATCAGATTGACTGAGGAGGGCTTGTACTTTGGAGAAGAATATGTGGCTTCATGTGACAGAGCAGATGAATCGCACAGAAGAGTGTGTGGATGAGGATACGTCGTGTCTCCAGGAGCTCTGCCCCTGACATCTCCAAGTGACAGACACTGCTGGACCCCCCTGGCACCCTGTACACATTATACATGCACAGTATAGCTTTCCCTGATATGTATTGGATGCCAGGGCCATGCCCACATGTGGCAAGTGGCGGTGCATTATACACAGCAGCACGGTGTCCGGTACTCACACAAAGACGTGGTAGACAAATGCCCAGCCCCGGGGTCTCTCCAACACGTTGCGCAGGTAGTTATGCAGCCTCCGGTACTTCACGTTCCTCCGGCAGCTCTGGCTGCTGTTATACGACAGCGGCTTCCCCAATAAGCTCATGCAAGCTCCCTGCTTCCCCCGGCGGCTCTCCTGCAAGCCCCCTCCCGATCCCACACCGCTGCCCCTGTCAGTGTCACTGGTGCCCAGGAGAAGCAGCCCGTCCCCTCTACTGGAGTTCAACAGCACCCTGTTGCCCCGACCCGACTCCACATCTTTCATGCCGTAGTAACGGTCCCTGCCCCTGCCTTTACCTCCAGAGCTGCTTTTTATCCAGAGCCTCCCACATCACCTCCACTATGGTTGCGGGACATGGCATCACCGGTGTGGGCACAGAGGGCTCCGGGTGCATGCACAGGGACAGGGTGGCAGCGCTTCCTGGCTGCAGACTGTCAGATCTGATCACAAGTTGGCACCAGCCATACATACATGAAGGCTCTGTGTGCAGGGTGCCAGGGGGTCCAGCAGTGTCTGTCACTTGGAGATGTCAGGGGCAGAGCTCCTGGAGACACGACGTATCCTCATCCACACACTCTTCTGTGCCATTCCTCTGCTCTGTCACATGAAGCCACATATTCTTCTCCAAAGTACAAGCCCTCCTCAGTCAATCTGATTCCCTGCCCTCTGTGGAGGCACCATGCCCAGAAGATCCTTTGTACAGCACAGTGACACCAGGTTACACACCAAGATGTTCTCTACTCCCAGCCCCTGACAACCTGTGTGACAACCTTTCACAAAGTGCTACCTCCAGCCAGAGCCCTGCTGTCAACTGCCCCAATCTCCTTGCTGTGATGCATAAAGAAGCATGTGAGGGCTACAGAGGGCCCATGGAGCCCAGATCCTAGAAGCTGATCTGCCCAGCCGATGTCACTCCTGGAGATCCCTTGCTGCTCTCTGTACAGGAGGGGACAGTGATCACACAGCTCTCTGCATCCAGCAGGCTGCTCAGCCTCCACACAGGCAGCTCCCAGCAGTCTACTGTGCCTTCATACATAGAAGCCTGGAGGTCACTTCCAGGCAGCTGAAACTCCATGCATGATGGTCAGAGTGGCTGTGAGAAGCTTGGAGCCCACCACCTCCAGGCAGATGCACTTCAACAACTTTTCCAGGAGAATCCAGCAACTCTGTGACAGCAGGAAGGGGTTGCCAGTCACTCACTTGTCCCTGTGCAGCCTGCAGCTCCAGTCCTTCTCCTGGTGCTGCTGCTGACATACATTCAAGGGGGACAGAACGGGAAGGGAGGGGGGGAAGGGGGGTGAGGAAGAGGGGGAAAGCCAGGTACTTACAGGAGGACTATATCTGAGTATAAATTAAAGGGGTTGTTCGGGTTCAGAGCTGAACCCGGACATACCTCCATTTTCATTCAGGAAGCCCCCTTGACTTGAGCATCGGAGCAGTTCATGCTCCGATGCTCTCCTTTGCCCTGCGCTAAATCGCGCAGGGCAAAGGCATTTTTTGAAGATCTGGTGACGTACCGGGGCTCTCCATGGGGCTGCCAGGAAGCCCAGTGACGTCACCGTCGGCCGGGATTTAGCGCTGCCCTAGCCAGTAAAACGGTAATATGAACAATGGGGTTCTACAAAAGAGCTATTGTGGGGCAAAGTTCATATTCGTGTTTACACACGTGTTTTAAAATGAATGCTTTCCCCTTTTATAAACAAGTAAATAATGACGCAACGCCGTGGGGCTGGTGTGCAACTTTTTCCAGGGCTGGTTTTTATCCCCAGTCCGGCCCTGCTCCTGTTCATCCATGTCTTGGAAGAACAGGTCGTCTCACCCCTGCTCCTGTTCCAGGGATTATCAGGGCGTCTCAGGGTCCAAGGTTCCTGGGTATGAGCCGTTCTACCATATGGGTCCGCTCATACGGTTAGGAGTCAGGGCGAGGATTAGGGAAGCTCTAGGAGGTGACCTGCTCCCCTTTTCCTGTTGTCCAGGCCTAGCTGCTTCCCCATTTACCCATGTTTTTTTTATTTATTTTTTTATATCTTTTTATTAAGTTTAAGAGATTCCGTACAATGACAAGCAAATTACACATATCAGGCAATTCGAGGGTATAACATTATCCTCCTTACATCATTGCATTGCATCAATATCAAAGTATAGCAGAAATCAAATCAAACAATACATTTGGAATCTCATTTTCAATTTTCCCCCCCCCCTCCCCCCCATTAAACTGGTATACCTCCTGGTCTCCTCTCCCCCTCCCCCCAACCTATCTGATGCAGATCCGTTGTCCTAGAAATATCCCAAGGAAGCTCTAAGCGCAATAGAGACATCTGCCCTTACGTAGTTTTCTTAGTAAACTAGATCATTTCTCCCCCTTCCGAACATACATATGCTTGGCCTCCAAATGAGTCTGAAAGTGACATCTGAAATGTATCTGGTTACTTGCAACGGACCTAGGCCTCCCTTTAAGTCTTCTTTTAGGTACCATGCTGTCAGTCTGAATGGGCTCATAATTTTCATGAACTCTGTGTTCGGAACATATGACAAGACAAACAGTTTCCATGTCCGAAATAGACGCTGTCCAAGCACCTCTTTGCAGTTTAATGCTTCTAACCATTCCAAATGAAATAAGTTACCCATTTGGGCTACCACCATTGCAATAGTGGGGACCTCGGTTGATAGCCATAACTGAAGCAAACATCTTTTAGCAACCATAAATAGTTTGTGACCCACCAATGGTATTTTAGAAAGATCACCTTCCTTTTCCCCTAAGATCTGGGTATCTGGATGATTATTAACTTCACAATGCAGTATTGCCGCCGATGGCGAGACTGCAGCACGTATTCTGCTAATCTTCCCCAACATCTGGCCAATTTCCTCCCAGTACCCACCTAACTTCGAACACTTCCACAAACCATGATATAGATCTGTCTTGGGGGTGTCGCACTTAGGGCAAGCTGTAAGTCTCCCTGGACTAGTCGGGGAACTAGGGATATCAAATCCATATATCGCGTGATGCAGGATTTTTACATGTGTTTCCCTCCATGTTTCATTTATTATGGCCTTGCACATTGCTGAGATCCCTGACCAAATCGTTTCATGAATCTCCACCACCCCTAATTCTTTAGCCCATTTTTTAAATATTCCCCTGGGATCTTTAGCTCTCCACCTATCCCTCAGCACATGGTGTAACATTGACAATGACCTCTTCGTCTTGACACTGATGAACGAATCAAAATCATTAGGTTTCCATTCCATTGACAGATCTCTAGATAAACTCCTGCAGTCATTTTTTACTTGAGAATACTGCATGAACGAGGAACTTCCTAATGCCATTTTACTTTTTAATTCCTGCAGAGTTGCCCACCTCCTCTCAGACTCATGGAACATATCCCCTATTTTATTCAACCCCTTAAGGGCCCATTCTTTGAAAAATACATTGCCACTACCTGGTCGGAATGATGGGTTCCCCCGTAAAGGAAGGTGTATGGATATCTGGTATGGGAGATGAAAATGGGTTCTAAGGGCTTTCCAGGCTATCGTCATGTCCCTTATTATAAGAGAAGATTTGATGTAAACCGGTAAAGTGGGCCTCTTAGCATGTAGCAAAGCCACCAGGTCCCAGGGCCGCACCAATTCCCGCTCTAAGGCCAAGTTTGAATAGTAACTCGTCCCATTGACCCAGTCTAAGATGTGTCTACTTATACACGTTAAGTTGTAGCCTCTAATATCGGGAAAGTTCAACCCTCCCTCCTCCTTCCTCAGCTTTAGTTTGTCCAGTGAGATTCTAGGCCTTTTTCCCTTGCCAGAGAAAGCGAATGAATCTACTCTCCAGTAATTGAACATCTGCGTGGCGAATGATAAGCGGGATAGTCTGGAGTGGATATAGACGCTTGGACATACTCATCATTTTAATGAGATGACATCTACCTACCAAATTTAGCGGTAATCCCTGCCATCTATCCAATTCTTGCACTATCTTGGCTATGAGAGGGGGAAAATTCAAGGTACACAATGAATGCGGGTCTCTGCCAATATGAATGCCCAGATATTTGATACTCCCTTGCGCCTTTGTTATATTCAAGTGCTTCGGTATCTGATATCCCCCCACATCGTTCTGGGATAGGGCCAACATCTCGCATTTTGACGCATTCAATCTATACCCCGAATAGGAACCAAAATGATTCAGAGCCTGAAAATTTTTATCTATGTGCTTTCTAGGGTTGGCTATGAATAGCATTATGTCATCTGCGAATAATGAGACCTTCAGTTGCCTATTCCCAATCCCTACTCCTTCATATAGATCTGAATGACTTAAGAACCTAGCTAGTGGTTCAATGGAAAGGTTAAACAAAAGGGGTGATAGAGGGCACCCCTGGCATGTCCCTTTTTGAAGATAGAAGGGCTTGGACAAGAAGCCCGGAGTAGATATCCGTGCCCTCGGTAATCTGTATAATTGCGTGAGAAAAACCCTAAACATCCCCCGAGAACCCCATCTTATCCAGCACTGCCTCTAGCCTTGCCCATCTCACATTGTCAAAAGCCTTCTCAGCATCTAAGGTGAGCATGGCTGGAGCTTCCCCAGGTCTCGGTCGGTGGCGAACTCTATCTAGGACCGTTAATACCGTACAAAGGTTTGTTACCGCTGAACGACCCTGCACAAATCCCACCTGTTCTTTACCAATAAGTGAAGGTAGTATGGCCGCCAAACGATCTGCAATAATCTTTGATAGAATCTTGGTATCCACATTGATTAGTGAGATCGGTCTATAGGACCCTGGTGATAAGGGGTCTTTACCCGGCTTGGGAAGTAACTTGATATAGGAGATGTTTTCCTGGTCTGGGGATGCTTTGCCCTGTAGTACTTCATTATACCATTGTAGTAAGATCGGTGATACCTGACCTAATAATGCTTTGTAATATTCCCCAGGGTACCCATCTGGGCCAGGCACTTTAGCATTGCCTAACTTTTTAATGACTGATTGAAGTTCTTCAAGTCCTACCTCTCTATTAAGGAGTTGTAATTGTTCCGTGCTAAGACATGGTAATTTGACCTTTTCCAAGAGAGAATCCTTAAGATCAGGTTTAGTGGTATCCTGGTATAATTTCTCATAGTATTCACCTAGCATTGAATTTATCCTAGAAGGGTCAGTAACAACTTGTCCTTTCTGTTCCTTAAGGCCAGATATGAACTGAGGGGCTCGCCTGCCTTTAGCAAGATTAGCCTTAAGACTCCCAGATTTGTTTCCAAATCTGTGCAACGTTGCCGCAAGTTTAGTATTATTTAGCATCTCCCTGTTTTTTTCATTAGCCTCAAAAGCTCCCCTGGCATCTAGCCACTTTTGTCTATTGAGGGCTGTGGGGTTCCTCCTGTATTCCTGGTAGGAGTCTCTTACTAATAAACTTGTTTGCTCAAATTTAGCTTGAGTTTGTTTCCGAAGCCCAAAAACATAGCTCATAATTTTCCCCCGTATGACTACTTTAGAGGCGTTCCACAACAGCTCAGATGAATCTGTATGCACCTGATTGTCACCCATGTATTCCTCCCACCATGCAATCAACTTGTTAGTAAAATCTTCATTTGTTACCAGATTTGAAGGAAATCACTTGTATCCAAATTGGGGAGAGATCTGATATCACCAAGGTCGCCAATTACAGCCTTTTCCACCTTTCTCATCAGATCAGAGCTGGTCAGTGTATAATCTATACGCGACCATGAATCCTGCGAATGAGAATAAAAGGAATAGGATCTTTCATCAGGGTGCAATTGGCGCCATGGATCAACCAATACCACCCCCTCCATCAATCTACCTAAAGCTCTGTCATGGTTACTTGTAGCTGCCTTTGGGGAGTTACTACGCTGCCTGTCCTCCGCCTCTCTCACCACCGAATTGAAATCCCCCCCCCCACTATTTTATTCTCGCAGGGATCAGTCAATAGTTTGGATTCTAGATCTTTAAAAAAATTCCCATTGTTTTTGTTGGGGCCATACACATTATAGATGCTATAATGTGTTCCTTGAACTGCAATCCGGATTTGGATAAGTCGTCCCCCTTCATCCGAAAATGATCCTAGAACCTGACAATTTAGATTCTTGTTATTAGGATTAGTACCCCAGCTTTTTTTTCAACCGAGGCCGATCCATACACTTTCCCTACCCACAGTTTATTCATCCTTGTAAAATCATTCACTGCGAGGTGCGTTTCCTGAAGTATTACTATATCCGGGTCAGCCTTTTTCAGGTGACGCAGCACCATCCATCTCTTGTGGGGTGATCTTAGGCCCTTAACATTCCAGGATATGACTTTCATACCCCTAGTCTCCTAAGTGTTATACCAGCTCGAAATCCTTATCCCCTATTTGATTAGAATATGCTTCCCTGAAAAATAGAACAACAAATCTCCAGCAAATATAGCTAGATCCCCTCCCCCCCCTTCAAAAAATAACTGCAGAACTATGACCGTCAACACCAACGGTTAAACCAACCCCACCTCCCACCGTATTTACTTTCTGTTATTGGGGCTTCCTTTTTTCTGAGCTGCCAAGGCTCACCCACCCCCCACCAACTGTGTATTTGCCTGTTATTACGTTATAGCACATCCTCTACCATGTGTCGTTAGCGACCTACACATTCCTACAAGATGCTAGTGACTTGGTTCTATTGGAACACCTTTTAAACATACTAAACATATTAGCACCAGAGCTCATGATAACTTCACCATTTTCCACGGTATTTAACATCATTACCTCACTTGCCCTTATGCTAACCTTACATTGCAATTAACTACATCAGGTTAAACTGGAGTCCTTAACTGACACGTGGCGCACGGCCCCTTCCAGGAGGCTGCTCTCCGCCTCTACGACCACCATCCCTCTGAGGAAGATGCTTCTCCTCCGGGCTGCTTGATCTCTCCCAACGCTTATATTTACCCCTACCCCGGTCAGCCAAGTCCCGTATATCTTCAGCGGCCAGCAGGTCTTGCAGGGAATCCTGAGGGGTCACTAAATACAGCAGAAGTTCCATCTGGCATGGCCACTCTCAGCGTAGCCGGGTATTGTAGCTGAAACTTGATCTGACAGCCGTACAAAGCCGAGCACAAACAGCTAAACTCTCTCCTTTGTTTTGCAACTTGAGCAGAATAGTCCGCAAATAGCAGTATTACCTGCCCCTTAATCATCAAGGGGCCTCTCCTGGTTCTGTAGGCCCTAAGAATCGCCTCCTTATCGCAATAGTCCAGTTACCTCATGATTACTGGACGGGTCTCTGCAGTGAGTTGTTGCTGCTCCGGCCAGGTGAACTGTTCTGGTCTGGTGGCGTTCCGATCCAGTGTGCACGCTCAACTTTGTGCTTTCCATCCAGGCCCAGGGCCCGTGGTAGGTCAAATTCGCATATCTCTTTGAGGGCTTGTGTTTTCACCGCCTCAAGTAAACCCAGGAGTCTCAAATTGTTCCGCCTGGAACGGTTCTCTAAGTCCTCAAGACGGTCTTTCAGTATGATATTATGGTTCTGTAGCTCCTGAATGGCCAGGTTGGATTTGGAGTTCTCCTCCTCTAATGCTGAACAATGCTGTCCTAGGTCCACTAGGCACACCTCATGCTGCCCCACAGTCTCATGCAGCTGCTGTAGGGACGCCGCCAGTGTTTTGGAGAGCGTCTCCTTGATATCTGGCACCAGGTGTCTGGCCACTTCTATTGCCAGTGATTTATAGTTTATTCTGGCCCCCTCCGATGGGTCACCGAGTGGCGAGTCAGGTAAGGCATCTATAACGCTTTCAACAGCGCTCTACGGAGACGCAGGAACTAGGTCCTCCATCTTGCCTGATGTCTTGTTGTCGGCCTGTGTAGCGCCGCTCCGTACAAGTTTTTTACCGCTCCGGAGCAGGTATCTGTCCATTGGTCTCTTGCAGGGCAATCTTGAGAGATCGGGGACGCAAACCCGACCCTCGCACTGCCGGTATATAGCGACCGGAGCTTGTTATGGGTGAGGGATGGTCGGAGCTCACTTACTACTCGCCTTCCATCTCAGCGCCGGAATCGGAAGTCCATTTACCCATGTTATACGGTGGGGAGTTGTCCCACACTCCCCATCGTGACACCAACCCTGGATGTCATCACAGGCCTTTGACCACCATTGCTCCACACTGCTGAGCTCTGCCTTCTTCTTGTAACTTTCCCTATGACTGGTGCTGTTGCTAACATCAGGCACCAGGAACATGTATGTTCCCAGGGTTTTATGCTAGGTGCCCGGGTTGCTTGACAGCAGCTGTCACCACATTCAACTATAGGGTGGGAACTGGGCATCCTGTTTAAATTGTAAGCAGGCATCAGACTAGTTAGTCCATTGTGACAGCGGCAGAGTGGACACATTGGACGCGACGTCTTCCATTGTAAGCAATTTACTCATTGCCTCCATGTGACTCTTGCATGTCCAGTGAACCGTTGCATTTTACGTGGTTAATCTCTAGGACTGCAGGTTCTCTACCAACATCATCACAACCCTATAGGAAATTATATGGTGGAAGGTGATTGCAGTTTGTGTGAAACCGCCATCTGACGGGTACGTTATGCTGTGTGACCTACAGGCAGGGGTTATTATTATCTTGTTGTATGTGTACCCCTATGTCACTGTTTGGTTTCTGTTTACAGGCCATCAAATTACAAGGAAGTGCGTGTCCCTGTTGTATCTGTTGGAGGACGCGCTTATTGACGCCTGATTACCACTACTGCAGTTAACATCTTGGTTAAGTGTGAGATTTAGGACATGTCCTCCACTGATTGCGGATCCTTCACTGGCACTGCCACAATTTATATTGTGGATATTGAGTGTAACACTGGGGAACCAGTATCCATTGGTTCATCACAGTGCCTTTCATCTGACATTACATGGAAGGCTATTTGTTTTGAGTAATCTCTGGTAGACGTGTATAAGATTCATGATTGCCACCGCTGCAGTTAACATGATTTTGTGATATCAATTTATTCTTATTTGTTAAATGATAGTCACTCATCAGATCTATCTCCTGAGGAACCTGTAATATAGGGTGAAACGTGTCGAGGTATCACCTATATGTATTAGATAGCCCCCGTTATAGTTGTATTCAGCGGGGACACCCACAACACATTAAGGTCATTATTGGGCTATATTAGTGCTATATGTTTAGCATAGGGACAACCAGGGTACATTTAGTCTAGGCACGAGGACAGGGAGTCCCTACCATTCAGGGTCATCCCTAGACAGAGGGTTAGATAGGGTCAGCGAAGGGTTGGTTAGGTCCACCCTCCCTCTCCCCCTCCTCCCCTCCTCCCCTGTCTATACCTGGTAGATCCCACATCATTGTTTGTATGTCTGGTCTTTAAGATTATCACATTATTGGCCAAGTTATATATCAATTATTGGGATATTATCCGATTTTAAAGAGGATTAATTAAACTTTAAGATTTTAAGAGTATGCTTGTTTTGCTGGACCAGTTGTTTCCCTTCGAGTAACTCTATTACATCAATCGTATCATTTTGCTGGATTTTTTGTTCACATTCAACTATAAGTGCATCCTCACCTCCTGCCAGTGCCCCATGGTGGTGGAGGGATTGTCACCAACATCCTTGCCTATTACATAATCAATTAAATCATGTTATTATTAAAAGCTATGGACACCTTTAAAGGGTATTTTTAAAAGTATTTCTACTTATTTTGGGCAAAAAATGGTGTTTCAAAGTGGTCTTTTTTTAAAATATTTTCAATTGTTTTTCTTCCACAGTTTTCTCTTTCTGTGTACAGTAAATGCAAACAATTGCTTTCCCTTCTCAGTGAATCCATCAAGGAGCAGCTCAGTCTGTAGCCCCTATCTTTGAAATCCTGACAGCTCATAAATACTTTTTTAAAGTTTTTTTGCACTTTTTTTGGGGGCAAACCCTGTCTTTTGAGCAGACCTTTGAAGGGAAGCATACTTACCTGCTTCTTGGTGCTGGCTCCCAGCTCCTTCTTTCTCTGATCTCGGTGGCTCAGCTGCTCTCCCAGGATGTAAAGTTCCGTTCTGATGCTGCTGCAGACAGAAATTTACTTTCTCCCCTTACATCATGTTAAATGGTCACGTGATGTAAGGGGAGCAGGTTACCACTGTGGCGTGGGAGCGTGGTGGAGCAGCCTAAGCCAGGGAGAGAAGGAGCATGGAGCTAGCACCTGGAAGCAGGTAAGGGTGGGTTCACATCAGCGTTATGGATTCCGTTTTTGTTTTCCGTTATAACATGGTCATAACGGAAAATAACCGAATCCATAAGACGGAAGTCAAAACGGAAGCCTTTAAGAGGCATTCCATTTTGATCCTTCATAATACAAGTCTATGGGCAGCAGAACGGATCCGTACTGGTTTCTATTATGCAGGAGTCCAGTCCTGCATAACGGAAACCAGAATGGATCTGTTATGCTGCCCATAGACTTGTATTATGATGGAATGCAAAACGGAAGCCAAAACGCAAAAAAGGAATCCATAACGCTGATGTGAACCCGTCCTAAGTATGCTTCCCTTTATAGGTCTGCCCAAGAAGTGGGATTTGCTACTCACTCAGGGTGCACAAACCCTTTAAGCTAAATTATTATCAAACTTATTGAGCAGTTAGGAAAATATAGGGCTAAAGACCATGCCATCAGAATAGCTCTCCGACTGATTCACTGTGAAGCAGATACACTGAAAGTAAAAGTTGTAGGGGAAAAGCTTAGAAATAAAAAAAGCTTTTTAGCCCACAATTTGTAGACTTCAATGACAAAAAAGGCCCCAAAATTGTCCATAGCCTTTAAAGGGGTTATCTCATGATTAATGTAAAATATTAAAACCAGACATCATATAGTGCCTGACAGTCTCTTTTCTAACAAAGCTAGAACCAGAGCTATCTCCATTTATTGATCCAGTTCCTCCACTAAATTTATTTCAAGCTGGCAGCTCGGTGGCGTGTCCTTTCTAAGATGTGTGTCCTTTTGCTGCAGCTGGTAGCAGCCGAAGTATGGAGTAAGCATGTAAATCCACTTCACTGGGGTGGACAGAGAAATAAGAAAAAGAACAAACAGCAGATGGCGCCATGCAGATAGATTTCATTGGATAGCTCAGTAGCTATAATAAACTATTAATTACATGAAATTGCGAAAATATTCAGATCCAGGTGCTGGTTCGAAAAAGGTAGAATATTTTTCGTGGGACAGCCCCTTTAACGTTATAACAGAGACTAGTTACATCTATGTAGTTATTATGTATGATTATTTTTCCTCAATAGAAGTGCTCTCTTCAGCTTTGTCTCAAATTATTCTTCCATTTCTGTTGCCTGGACAAAAACAACATTACAAATAACTCATAAAACAGCAATGTCAAAAGGTGAAAGTGTTATGAAAGCTCAAGTACAAGGAACGAATGTTGCTTTAATGTCCGCAGTGTGTCAGTTTCCTTATTGACTAAAGGATTATGATAGGTTGTGGCAACAATTTTCTATAAGTATATAAGGGAATCTAATGTGCTGAACCATTCATCAGTCAAGATGGAGACTCTGACAATATTACTTCTCTGTGCCCATCTGACTTTGAACCTTCCCTCAGTAATAGGTGAGCAAAGATGATTTTCAGTGATTAATAATTTTATAGACTAGTACTAATATATTATATAAGGATAAAGAGGCAGCACTCCAAAAATACGTGGAAAAAGTGGATGTCTTTATTCACCCATGTATCAGCAATGTTTCAGCTCTACTCAATGGAGCCTTTTTGACTCCAAGGCTCCATTGAGTAGAGTTGAAACGTTGCTGATAACATGGGTGAATAAAGACATCCACTTTTTCCACGTATTTTTGCTGTCTCTTTATCCTTTTTTACATATGGAGGATCCTGGTCACTAATCACTGGAGAGTGCTGCTTTTTGCTATATATATATATATATATATATATATATATACACACAGATGAAACTCGAAAAATTTGAATATTGTGCAAAAGTCTATTTATTTCAGTAATGGCAATTTAAAGGAATTGCATTAATGCAGCTTAAAATTAGAATTTTGTGAAAAGGTTCAATATTCTAGGATCAAAGTGTCACACTCTAATCAGCTAATTAACCCATACCCCCTGAGCAAAAGGGGACCTGAGATTGTGACTTTGGGGTTTCATAAGCTGTAAGACATAATCATCCAAATTAAAACAACTAAAGGCTTGAAATATCTCGCTTTGCATGTAATGAGTCGATCTCATATATTAGTTTCACCTTTTAAGTTGCATTACTGAAATAAATGAACTTTTCAGTTTCATCTGTATATATGTAAAGTTTATCCATACATGGTAACATTTCAAAATCTCTTCAAAACCAGATTGACAGGTCACTTTCCAATGCAAATTTGGGATCTCAAAAAAGTATCACTATATCTTAGGGCTCAGGCACATGAACAGATTTTCTTTCCATGTCTGTTCAGTTTTTTTTTGCGGACCGTATGCAGAACCATTCAGTTCAATGGGTCACCAAAAAAACGGAAGTTACTCCGTGTGCATCCCATTTCCGTATGTCCGTATTTCCGTTCTGCAAAAAAATAGAACATGTCCTATTATTGTCCGCATCACGTATAGGTCTGTTCTATTAGGGGCGAGCTGTTCTGTTCCGCAAAATACGGAATGCACATGGACATCATCCGTATTTTTGCGAATTAGTTTTTTGTGGACCGCAAAATACATACAGTTGTGTGCATGAGCCCTTATCGTGTTTTGTTTAAATCTAAGTTTTCCAGGTTCAAGACCAGACATAGTTTTAGCAGTTGGACTAGCAACATGATTATTTGGGGGAATTATTTCTATACACATAGGGGCTTATTTATCAAATCTGCTACACCAATTTTATGGTGTAAAAAATGTTATAAGAGATGGCTGAGTGTGAAATTTGGTGCATATTTTTGTGAAATTTGGTAAAATTTTGCAGCATTTGGTGAGCCTCCACACTTTCAGAATTTCAGATTAGAACACTTTCAAGGGTACTTTCACACTAGCGTTTTTCTTTTTCAGCATAGAGTTCCGTCCTAGGGGCTCTATACTGGAAAATAACTGATCAGGCATATCCCCATGCATTCTGAATGGAGAGTAATCCGTTCAGGATGCATCAGGATGTCTTCACTTCAGTTATTTTGACTGATCAGCCAAAAGAGAAAACCGTAGCATGCTACGGTTTTATCTCCGGCGAAAAAAACGGAAGACTTGCTGGAATGCCCGATCCGGCATTTTTTCCCATAGGAATGTATTAGTGCCGGATCCGGCATTCAATATACCGGAATGCCGGATCCGTCCTTCTGGACTGCGCATGCGCAGACTGAAGAAAAGGTGAAAAAAATTAATGCCGGATCCGTTTTGCTGGATGACACCGGAAAGACGGATCCAGCATTTCAATGCATTTTTTTTGACTGATCAGGCATTTTTAAGACTGATCAGGATCCTGATCAGTCTTACACATGCCATCTGTTGGCATACGTTTTGCCTGATCCGGCAGGCAGTTCCGGTGACGGAACTGCTTGCCGGATCTCTCTGCCGCAAGTGTGAAAGTAGCCTAAGTCTCAGTTATGATGTCTGACATTTTACAAAGTCACAAAAAAGTTTCATCTCCAAGCCAGGAGACCCCCTGGCAAACATAAAGACATAGCTATACACCACATTGCATTTGCGCCAAATATATTATTACTGTGCGCCATTTTATACATTTGGAGAAACCTCACAAAGCAAAGATAGACTTAAAACTCTAACCAAAAACAGCACAAATGATGCATTTCCCCCAAAATGTATTCTTTTTTAGATCTATTTCTTAGACCTAAAACAAACAAACCTTTTTTGTACATTTTAGCTATTTTCTCTGGTAATAATACAGTATCACTCCGAAAATAAACTTTTTATTTGAGAATGTAATTGTCTCCTGTAACTTTTATCTGCACAGCAGCGCCGTCTGTAGCAGAAGTTTGCCCAGAACCAGTGACCATCATTGCTATCAGGGCTGTGCGGTGGGTACTTATACCCAGTGGCAGCCTCCTAGGACCAACACCCTGGCAATCATGTGACTAGTCACATGGTCACTATGGCATTTAGGGGCAGCAGCAGCCCTACTACCACTACCCCATACTTGGAGTATGCAAGAGCAAAGAAGAGAGAAGCGATGAAGACAGAAACAGTCTTTGACACCAGGGGAGGCAGCATTTGGCAGCCTGAGCTAAACATATACCACAGTCTATATAGTCTAATGCAGCGTTTTGGTTAGATACAAACAATACCTTCAATGGAAAGGAAAACAAAAATAGGGAAGAAGTTGGGGGGGGTTAAATGAGTAAAAAAATACACCAAATTTGATATGTTTGCACCATCTTTTGTTGTAAAGTAGTGCTGGTGTAAGAAAACTATAAAAAAATGTGTTCCAAGTTAACCGTTCTGTGAGGACTAGTTTGATAATGTTGGAGCCATTTTCTTGGCCTCATAAAATGACATACTGTAGGACAGTAATAATAAATCTGTATTTTATCATGATCCGCTTAATGTTTTTATTCAACGTAACAAAGTTTTTCTTTTTCTTTCTTCATGTATCTAGAAGCTGCTACAACTGGTAAGTATAATACATTCAATGTCCAGCAGAATTGCAATGAGGTGCTGATACAGTCTGATGTGACTCTTTGGGTTGCTCCACATACAGCCGGTGTGATATTGTTTTTCATAGAAAACCACCATGTTCTCTAATCTTGTACAACGCCTTACACAATGGCTGTATATTGTGCAGGAAAGTCTGCATTTCACCAGGATGTCTTGTTCTGAATTCTCTTGAAATGTATCCAACATATTGTGATTTATCATGATCAGCATTAAATCTGCCACAACTCAATGTAACAAAGTTTTACTTTCTTCATTGTGATATTTCCAGTTGATCCAGATGATCTTATCAGTAGTAAGTATTATCTATCTATCTATCTATCTATCTATCTATCTATCTATCTATCTATCTATCTATCTATCTATCTATCACACATGATACATCCTACAAAATTGCCTCATATTTTAACCAAAACAGTTTGGGGTGTATACTGTAACTCAGGGTATACAATACAGTTGTTATTTCTTCCTGCATATGCTGCTGATGTTACTGTATTCTCCAGTCGTCATCTATATTCATTTCTATTGCAGTAATTACAAAGTGACAAAGTACTTTCCCCCGGAAAGTAACAGTCCCCACTCTTCACAGCCTATACAGTAATAATGACCCATGTGGGCTCCTTCATTTAGTGTCCATTAAGTGCCCCTTTAATTCAATTTAATGCCCCTAGTATCCTATGCTCTCCCATGTTGTTTGTACAAAAAGCAGTGATGTTATTGTGTTGCCTACTCTGGGGCACTGATTTCTTGCACATGGTCCTGGTGAACTGTGAACGAGAAGAAGGAAAATGGTAGGGTCTCCCTGCTCTAACATAGGTTTCTGTGATGCCTATGCAGTTGAGATTGGTGTTCACCTGGAGATCACCAAACCACCCCTGCGTAGTTGCTGATCTTCAAAGACAGTCTCGGGCCAAAAGCGGACCGGCTAATGTAATCCCCACCCATAAGTGATCATTCACATTGTGTTTGGACGTTCCCAGGGTGGGTCTTATTTCCCCCGAATTTACTAACTAAAATATTGGTAAGTATCTCCCTGGTAGGCCCCACCATGTAAATAAGCCCTCCACTTCCTACATTCCATTAACCCTTTTATCATCCTAATTTAAATTAACCCCAACCATTGTATGGCAATGTATGTTGATATCATATGGGCATTGAATTATGAAATGCAAACGCTAACTTTCTGAAGCCAAAATGTTGTCATATGTGATTCAGTCTCATTTCCTTGAATATGACTAAGCTGCAGTACCAGACACATCTGCTGTCACAGTGCAATTCACTGTGTCACTGGGGGCTTGCTGCAGCCTTCTAGTGTGCGAACTGCTGTATGGCCTGTGAATGTGTGTACTCCCCATGTCTGCATCACAGTGCAGTTCTTGACACAGTTGCCGTGCAGGCTGGCTGCAGAGTTTTTGTGTACTGGCTGCAGGCTTTCTCCTGTGTATGCTGGTTGCTTGGGAATGCATGCTATTTGATCCTGTGAGCTGTGGGTTTGGGGTCAGTCTGTCTCCAGCTTTGCTGGGTGCTGGATCTATGCACCTGACCTGGGGATATTCCATCTGCCCTGTCTGTGTGGTCACCTAGTGAGACATCAAGGTCACCTTTTCCGGTTCCATGTCTTGGTGCAGCTGTCTGTTCGCCCATGGACTAATGTCGCATGGGGAACAGCAGGGTCGGCTTCAGATTCATGTGGGCCCTTGGGCAATAAATCCCAATAGGCCTCCTTGAGGCATTTTTGTACATTTACATGTCCCTCTGTGGCTCCCACACAGTATAATGACCCCCAATGCCCCCAAACACAGAATAATGACCCCAGTGGCCCCACACACAGTATAATGACCCTACAGTGGCCCTCCATAAGTAATAATAGCCCCCAGTCGCCCCCCCATTCATAATAATGACCCCCAGTGGACTCCACACTGGGAGCTATACTGTATGGAGGGGGAACTAGGGGTCATTATACTGTATGGTGGTCAATGGGGGTCATTATATTGAATGGGGGCTCTGATGGTCATTATACTGTGTAATGGGTCCTCACAGTGTAATACCCCCCCAGTGGCCCCCCTCACATACCTATCATTGCTGGAGTGCAGGGGAGCCTGCGGTCCTGTCATTCACTAACCGCAGCTCCCTGCGATCCTCCTCTCCTCAGGCCCGCTGCAGCAGTGTGACACATGTCATGACGTCACTGCTGGGCCGGGCTTGGAGGAGAGAAGGAGCTGTGCAGTGATGTAGCTAGAACTGACTGGGCCCCACAGAAAATTTTAGTACGCTCCCGTCCCCCCAGTAAAAAAATACATACGTTAACATATATGTTTTTTTTTACAATGGAACTGTATGGTGAACGGACGCCACTGTACGGCATCAGTCTGAGGCATCTGTTAACGCATACATTTTTGGTATGCATTGAATGGATGGCAAAAATAGGATATGAACCCAGCCTAGTGTCAGAATAAGCACCAGTACACAGTGGAGCAGTGTGGCGGAGAAGGGAGGCCGCCATGTACTGACAGAGAGCTACCTGGTCCTGGTGGTCAGGGATGAGGACTGTGTTTCCCAAGGATCATTTTCTACTGGGAAATACAGGGCACAGTATAATACACTAGAATCTATATAATATAAAAATAGTAGCCCTACCCCCGAATAATAATACAATTAGGTGGTCATTTATTATATAGAAATACGTCTATGTTAGGCGTATTTCTGACACAGATTGTGGCGCAAAGGTCCTTAGCACCGCAATCTGCATATTTTTCCCGCTTATGCCAGTTCTAAAAAAGGTGGCGTGGGCAGGGAAAGGGATACAGTTATGTCCATACAGTTATTTGATACCACCGCCATACAGTGACTGGATTACACCTCTGTACAGTGACCGGATAACACCGCCATACAGTGACCGGATAAAAGGGTATAAGAGGGCACAGTACAGGGAATGAGGGGTGATAGGAGGGGTGGGGGGGATAGGAGGGGTGAACACAGCAAGTAGGTGGAAGGGCCTCTGAGGGGGATTCATACAAGAAGTAGTGGCAGGAGGTCTGTGCAGGGCAGCAACTGGAGATACAGTAGGAGGGTGAAACAGGAGCTCTAGATACATGAGGAAGGAAAGGAGACAGAAGGGGATCCATGAGGATGAGAAAGGACAGGATATTAGGGGGGGGGGGGGTAGGTGTCATGGAAGCAGTAAAACAACTAAATAGCATGAAGCAGCATCCAATAGCAGCTTCAAAAGTCCCCCCCTGTCCCACAGAGAAGAGACAGTCACAGTGCAGCCTCACTGACAAACTCTACATGTCTGAAGCTGGTAAGGTAACCTGCTGCTCTGCTGAAAGGAGTGAAGAGGGGGCGTGTCTGAAGCTCTGCAGCAGCCCCCTCATGTGACTCAGAGGGCCCACCAGAGGGGTACTGCGTAAGTGAAATGACAGCAATGAGTGCTTCCATCTGTATTGATGGAAGTGCTCATAGTGCAGTGAGCAGGACCGCGGTACGGTTACGCTGACGCCAAATTATGCAGTGGGTCAGGATATGGGTATAATAGTCTATAGTTTTGTTCATGACGCCAATTGCAGCGTGCGCAGGGTACTGTCACAGGGCCCTTTAAGGTGTTATAACTCACGCCCCAGGTTATCAATGCCAGAGTGGTGTAATGTCTCTGTATGGTAGTGGTTATGGTGTCAACGGTGTCTCCTACCTGGGTACGGCTGTACTCCTGGATCCTGGCTCACTTGCAATAAATTGAGAGTAGTGATAGTAGGAGTAATAGAGGAATTTGCATCAGAAATTGAGATCCAGACCATTGGTAAAGTTCATAATTGTCTTTACTGATTGTAACTTTCATCCAAGCAAGATACAGCTTTAGTCTTAGGTCCCAGCAGGTATTGGCAATGGTTGGCAGGAATTTATCAACCTGGAGCTTGCAGGAAAGGACGTCTGCTTTGTAGCTCTAAACCTGTGGCAGGAATTTGGCTTCTGCACTTTCTATCTTCTGCTGTCTGGGGACTGACTAGCTGAGGAGGAATATGGCTTCTCCTGAGTCTCTGGACTTTACTCACAGTTATCTTCTCAGGGGATGATTTCTTCCTGGAACCGGAGTTTGTCTGCTTGCTTCATCCAGCCGAGGCTGCAGGGCTCAGGCTAGGGATGATGATCAATGTCTCAGCCGAAACAAGATCCTGGCTTAGTTCCCTACATTTGGGAGCTCCTAACACACACAGCCTTCCCCAACAGGGGTGGCTGGCACACTGCCTCTAACTTCCTTCTCTACCTATGTGGCAGGATATGGGCGCAGCCCACTCTGCTCACAGAGGGGGAGCGTAGCTGGAATGAACTATTCCAGCTTAGATGTACTAAACTGAACCTAAGTCCTTGCTAACACATTGCTGCCACCTGCTGGTGAACATGGAAATTGCAACAATATACATTTAACATGGTTTTATGCACATCTGTGAATGACATAATGTAAAATCACATCAGATGACAAAGTAAATGCTTTAAGGAGATTGTAGCGGGGTAAAATAGAGTTTAGTAACACAACTCTGGGGTGTTACAATAGCAGCTCAGGAGCAGTGGGCCCTAGCATTTGCCCAGGTTTGCCGGGTGCTGACGCCGGCCCTGGGGAACAGGCATCTGCTGGTCCGGTTCTGTGTTTTGTGGTTCAACTGTCTGTTCGCCCATGGACTAACTCTGCATGGGGAACAGGCATCTGCTAGTCCGATTCTTTGTTTTGTGGTGCAACTGTCTGTTTGCCCATGGACTAACTCTGCATGGGGAAAAGGCATCTGCTAGTCGGTTCTGTGTTTTGTGGGGCAGCTGTCTGTTCGCCCATGGACTAACTCCATAGGGGCACAGGCATCTGCTAGACCAGTTCAATGTCTTGTGTGAGTTATGTCTATTTGCCCATGGACAAACTCTGCATGGGGAACAGGCATCTAATAGTCCTAGTCTATGCCTTCGGTAAGAGGGCTCCTGGGTTCTCCGTTGGGAGGACATCTAGTCTGTTTGCAGCTCTGCCTGTGACCACCATGTGTTGTTCCACATGGAGACCAGGCATCTACTTGTCTGCCTGTTTGGACAGCTCTGCCTGTGACCGCCATATGTCGTTCCACATGGGGTTCAGGCATATTCTTGTCTGTCTGTTTGGGCAGCACTGCCTGTGACCACCATGCATCCATTCCGCATGGGGTCCAGGCATCTGCTTTTGATCGGGTTCCCGTTTGTCTTGTTTGAACTGTGTCCTGTGCAGTTATGTGTGGGTTCCAGTTCGTGTGCCTGGGTTCCAGTCCGTTGTTTGTTTGGACCACTGGTGCTTGCACCGTCAGTTTCTGCAGGTAAGTGGCCAAGTGCATCGGGAGCATCCTGGAGGTGTGACCAGTGAGACCTTGGCTAAGCTCATCCCCACCATCTGGGGCTCTGTGAAGAACAAGGCTCACTGAGCCTCTGCCCTCTGGGTTTGGCACCAAGTCAAACAGGTGCACTTGGTCCAGTGGTATTACCTGCCACTGGTCCCTTACCTGCTGGTCCAGTTTCCTGCTCTGTCTGGTACCTGTGAATAAAGAATTTGTGTTAGTCTTTGCCTTGTCTGATTGCTTGCCTTGAGTTGTTTGCCTGTTATATGTTCTAGGGGTCGTAGTCCTGTGACTTCTGATTCCACTTATAGCATCAATGATTACATAAGTTTTAGTGGTCTCATCAATATGTTTTCTTTATACCCCATTCAGAACCTCTAGAAACAACTCCAGGTAAGAAAACAATACAGCATAACATATACAGTATAACTGTAGCCTATAATATACAATAAAGTCTAATGGAAGCCGTTCAAAGCCGGGTTATTCTGCTGGTCTCTTATATATATCAAAATGAATTTCTGCTGTCCATCTGTTTGTCTGTTCTTTGTGCATGGCCAAACGACTAGACCAATCTGCACTAAACTTGGCATATACAGTTGTGTTCAAAATAATAGCAGTCAGACATCACTAACCTGATCAATCACTGTTTTTGGTAGAAATTATATTTCAATGAAACACCAAAACTACTTCCCATAGAAATATAACCGACCCATATATGGTCAAATTACAATACCAATAAAAAATATATGGATACTCACTAAATCACCTAGAATAATGTATCAAGACAAGATATAATCATATCATACATAATTTTATTATAATCACTATAGTACACATGATTGACAAAACACACAATTAAAACACAATAAAAAAAAATCGCTAGAGCTCAGCATTCAATAAATGAAACAAACGGTAAACAATGTACATGAGAGATACCAATGAAATTATACTGAACGCAGAATAGTCAACAACCAAGTGCATGCACCACCAGTGTCACTACATGGCAAATATTTACTAGCAAGTGTAGTAGAGTAATTGAAACCCAACAGTCATGACATGCATGCTGCTGATTCTCTGTATTTCAATCATTTATTGAAAGGGGCATGTTCAAAATAATATCAGTGTGGAGTTCAATGAGTAATCTCGTTCATTCTTTAAAAACCGGTGGCAATTATTGCCCTTATGTAAGGAAGGAAGGCAGAAAATGTTGTACATGCTGGTTACAGTGCATTTCTCTCTGAAATTCTGAGGAGAATGGGTCGTTCCAGACATTGTTCAGAAGAACAGCGTACCTTGATTAAAAAGTTGATTGGAGAGGGGAAAACATATAAAGAAGTGCAGAAAAGGATAGTCTGCTCAGCTAAAATGATCGCAAATGCTTTAAAATGGCAATCAAAACCTGAAAGACGTGGGAGAAAGCAAAAAACTACCATTCGAATGGATAGAAAAATAGCCAAAATGGCAAGGACTCAGCTAACAATCAGCTCCAGGAAGATCAAAGAAGGTCTAAAGTTACCTGTAAGTACTGTTACAATTAGAAGACACCTATGTGAAGCCAAGCTATCAGCAACGCAAAGTCCCACTGTTCAAAAAAAGACGTGCTGAAGAGGTTACAATTTGCCAAAGAGCACATTAACTGGCCTAAAGATTGTTCTTTTTGGGTCTAGTGGCCGGTGACAGTTTGTCAGACGACCTGCAAACACTGAATTCAAGCCACAGTACACTGTGAAGATAGTGAACCATGGTGGCACAAGCATCATAATATGGGGATGTTTCTCTTACTAAGGTTTCTCTTACTATCGCATACCAGGGATCATGGATCAGTTTGAATACATCAGAATACTTAAAGAGGCCATACTGCCTTATGCTGAAGAGGAAATGCCCTTGAAGTGGGTGTTCCAACAAGACAATGACCCCAAACACACCAGTAAACGTGCAACATCTTGGTTCCAGACCAACAAGATTGACGTTATGGAGTGGCCAGCCCAATTCCCGGATCTTAATCCAATAGAAAACTTGTGGGGTGACATCAAAAATGCAGTTTCTGAGGCAAAACCAAGAAATAGAGAAACGCAAACAACAATCCCCGAAGGGAGACAGCAAAAACAGGAGACAACAACAGGAGTGAACCGGAGATCCAACAGCTCCAGTTCCAAGGGCTCCACAGCAACAGTTGTCCACCTGAGGTCAGAATAGAAGATCTGGAAGGAAGGTCTATATCTGGCAACAAGGGAAGCAGAAAGGGAGAATATATAGTAGCTGGGAGCGGCTGACAGAGAACAGCTGAAAGGAAAAGCTACAGATCCCTAAATGGGACAAAAAGGATTGCAAACCTAAGCAGGGAAACCTGGACCGGAATCCATTCCCACCACTAGGTCATGGAGCGATCTCTTGAAACCTAGCAAGTAGCCACCCGCGACCTTATGACCCCAGGCACAACAGGTTCAGCGATAGGTCGTGACACCCTTGTGACAAAAGGTGTGGTAAATGTATTATTTTGTGCAGACCATTTTCATAAATTTTGAGTTGTATTTCTCCCACAATTTATTTTACTACAGCCAGTATAATGATTTACATCAGACATAGCAACAAAGGGGTATTTATTAGACCCCCACAATGGTTTTCTGAAATTAAAAAGGCAACAAAACTTGGTGCTACTTTTCCAGTCACAACTGGCATTTTTACTGCCCTCTAGACAGGTTTACGAAAAAAGGCCAAGACGAGTGCAGGGTGTGATAGGGGCAGGCCCGGCGGTACAATAAGGCAGACTAAGCGGCTGCCTTAGGGCTTACCTGGCGCAGAGAAGGGGTGGGCGGAAAAAAGTACTTTTTTTTTTTCTTATAAATTACTTGTGCCGCTGGCCGCCCACACTGCAGGGTCAGTGTATACAGATGTTGTACAGCACAGCCTACATGGTCGGAATACTGTCCGCTCCCAGGTTCCGTTCCCCTCCTGCCCCACATTTCACTCCCAGCAGCCCCTCCCTCAGCCTTTGCCTGCTCTTCTGTGCAGTTGCCATCGCTCCTCCCGGCTTCTCTCCGATTGGCACCGCTCTGGCTCACCCCCTGCTGTGTGGCTTCTGGGGAAAGCTGAGCAGGTAAAGTGGGTGCAGGCTCCCGACACTGAACACTAGTCCAGTCCATGTACAGTAAGTGTGCGGCATACTGCTGTGTTACAAATATGGTTCCATTTTCCACTACCCACAGGGCTCAAGGTATTGCCCGATGCTCAGACGCACGTGCTAGTGGAGGCCTCCATATGCCTCCACTTGTACCTAGGGCTTTGCCCATTTATTATACTTTAGGTTACTGAAGCCTTAGGTTTTTTTGAAGTTGTAAAACATTTAGATTATTTCTACAATTGGTCAGGTTTAATTTAAACTGAAAAACTAGCCACATGTATGCCCTCTATCCCCTGATGAGTGTGACTGGCAGCGGGTGAGGGGGATGGGGCACCAAATAGTAGCTTCGCTTATGTTGGCAAAAATCCTTGCACCGGCCCTGGATAGGGGCCATCAGCCTGACATATTCATCATTATTTATCCCCGAAACTGGCATAAATAATGACTGAAATCTGTCTCAGCTCCCAGATGCCACAGATCTCAGTTTGCCGCAAAGTCTGCCGGAGGAGGCATGTAATTTATGATTATGCTTAGGCTTTTGACCATTGTGGAACATGTACTGGTTTTGATGAAATCAGGACCAAAGTGTTCTTTTTTTTCTTCCCTCTCTCTTCATGTATCTAGAAGCTTCTACCACTAGTTAATATAATACATTCAATGTCCAGCAGAATGATCCTCTAACTTTAGTAATAATGAAGCTTTTATGAAGTCTGCTATATTTTATCATGGTCAGTATTATGTTTTTCAGTATGCAAAGTAACAATCTTTTCCGTTTTCTTTTCTATTTTTGTGTATTAAGGAGCATCGATCCCTAGTATGATGAGTACAAGTAAGTACAATACGAAAGCTTCATTATAATATCATTAAACTCTATTGTTTTCTATCTCTTTTTCTTCTTCATATATCTGAAATGTAATTCAGACCCTGTTCATATCTGCATTTTTGCTACTTCCATCACGGTTCAGGTATGTTTTGTAGACAAGAACTGCACAGTTTAAAGCGCCAAAATTACCTTAAACTGGTGCTCCCTGGTGCTCCGGGCTTTTAATATTGATGACCTATCCTCAGGCAAAACAGAGTGGGACAATTTCTTCAAAAATGTGTAAGAGACTGATAGGTTCCTGCAGAAGGTTTGGTGTTCCTGAATAATTGGGTGTACTTTTTTCCCACCTTATTTCTGATTTACAATTATTTTTCATCGGTTTTCAAATTGCAATTCTACATTAGAAACTTTCAAATGTTCTGCTGACTGTCTCTGTCTCTTTTTATTGGCGTAGTGCCATGCAACTATAGACTGACTCAGCCGTCGGGATATATAAACGGCTATTGGTATTTATGCACCTGGATAATTGAAGTCCCAGATGGTCAAGTTGAACTCTACTTCAATTCTGTATAGTGAGTAGTGCACTTAATTCTCCCTTCAAAAACCCATCCAGTCCTCTTCAATCTCTCCTCAAAATACTTTCAGATTTCTCATATTGTATAGAATAATTAGTGATTTATAATACAATTTGATGGGATTTCTTGTCTTTTACTAGTATGCAAACTAAAGGTGGAAATTGCACTTCTGAGTATGTGAAAATATATGATGGATATCCTTGGATGGATGTTGTACTTGGGAAGGTTTGCGAGTATACAAGTCAAATGTTTCGCTCATCATCCAATGTCATGACCCTGGAATTTGTTAATCACGACTTCAGTGGACGGTTTGAAGCTCAGTATTACTCATCCAGCCTATATACTATAGGTAATATGTGTAGAGATATTGATGTAATGGATATAGTCCAGACACAATATTATTACATGTCAAAACCAATCTGAATCCATTGTTCAGAAAAACCCACCATGATATAATATGTGAATGTAAAATTGCATCAAAATGTTAGGTAAGATTTCTTGCTTTGTAACAGGTGCCATATACTGCGTTGACTTTTTGATGTTGCTGTCTGAGAAAGGAAATATCAAATGTTCACACACCACATTTTGTCTTATTTTCTGTAACATACTATGTACTTTGTATCATGATTGGTGTACTCGCCAAAGACCAAATATAGCAATGTTTTATTCTTCTTCTCTGATTTATCTTATCAAATATGGATGTTGTTGAGTAATATACATAAAATGACGGAAGGTTTTATTATATACAGTATCTTATCGCAGTTACAGTGGTTTTTCAGGAGTTCAATATTGATGATGTCTCCTTATAATAGCTCATCAATATCTGATTAGTGGGGGTCCAGTTCCCATAACTCCCGCGGATCAGCTATTTTAAGAGGCCATGGCACTTTGGTGACCATTGAGACCTCCTAACAGCATATTAAATACAGGGTCTGCAATGTATAGAGTCTGTGCTTGGTATTGTTGTATAGCGGCTGTGCTTAGTACTGTTGTACAGTGGCTATGCTTGGTATGACAGCCCATTCACTTCAATGAGACTGAGCTGCATGTAGACCATGTGACTGATGAATGGGACGTCACTAGCCTAGAAAGAAGCTGCTGCCACTTTGAACAGCTGAGCGGCGTGGGTGCCAGGAGTTGGATCTCCACCGCTCAGTTACTGATGACCTGTCCTGAGGATAGGTCATCCATATTGTGCTCCCTGAAAACTTCTTTAATTTGCTTTTCAAAATACAATGTCATAAATAATTTTTTCTTTCCTTTTTCTTTCCTCTCTATTTTCATGCATGGTTTGTACAGCACCTTCTACCACTGGTAAGTTATCATGAGGCATTTATAAATATACTGGGGAAAATTTATAGAGCAAAATGTTTCAAATTTGTAGCAAAATTTGCACTAAAAATGGAATATGTGGCTATGTCAAAGAGATACAGATAAGAATGCAAAGGGAAAGGTAAAATAGAAAAAACACGGAAAAAGGTAGGGAAAAGAGTGGTGTAAAATTAGTATAGTATAGGGTGACTTAGAGATACTGTAGTAAAATGAACTAACATTTATTAATGGTGCGCAGTGCACTTTGTTATGATGCAAAATATTGAAGTAAATTAAGTCAGCTATGAAGTGACTGATGGAATTTGGCAAATTTAGAGTAATTTACTCTTTAAAACAAGTTAACAGAGATCAAGGTGATCATACAAATGTTGTGCAACTTTTTCAAAATATCTTGCACATGAAATCTCAGTTACATGGCCTTTCTCTTGCAGTGAACATACTAGGATTGTAGATTAGCTTTGCAAAAAACTTTTCCTTATGCTAGTGCAGTATGTAGATTGGCTGAAAGTTTGAGCAAGCTTAAAAATATTGAAACAATTTTGTAAAGAAGAACGGGCCAAAATGTATACAAAACAATGTGAGAGACTAAAATCCTCCTATAGAAATTTTTGCTATTTGTTATTGTAGCCACACGTGCTTCTACATGTTACTGAATGGCTACTAGAGATAAGCGAATCAATTTTACACAATTCAATTTGTTATGAATTTTCCATTAGATGGCTGATTTGACAGACTTAGACCCTAAACCAATTTTAGGAAATTTGATCATCTCTATTGTGTATTTTTTCTGTCACTAAAGTTACAGTTTTTTCTTGTTAATAGAAATAGCACACATTTATTTATACCTGATAAAATAATACATAAAATTAAACTTTTTTCCTATCTCTACTTTTTCTATTAGTTCCATGTTACTATACACTGACTCAACCATTTGGATATATATACAGTAATTCATTCAGTAGTTCATGTATCTGGATAATTAAGGTCCCAACCGGTCAAGTTGAACTCGACCTCACTTATGTAAAGTGAGTAGTGCTTAAGTATGCACTTATTTTTCCTTTCCAAACCCACCTCTTATCCCTATCCTCAACACAACTCTTTAACATTGCTCATACCGAATAAGTTTTGATTAATGATAGAATTTGATGGGATTTGTCTTCTTTTACCAAACAGTATGCGTGCTAATGGTAGAGTTTGTAATTCTGAGTACGTGACAATCTACGATGGATATAGATGGAACAGAGTTGTGCTTGGAAAGGTTTGCCAGCCTACAAGTCAAGTGTTCCGCTCATCATCCAATGTCATGACCTTGGAACTAGTTAATCCGGACGTCAATGGACGGTTTGAAGCTCAGTATTATTCATCCAGCCTATTATCTACAGGTAATAGCTCTACTTAGATACTGATAGCACAACACACTACATGATTAAAAAAAAATTAGGTACCGGTACTGTAAATAATCCAGGCAGTTTTTATGTTGCACATTTCTTCAGAACAACCTAAACATCAGATAAATCCAAAATATAGTAATTAGATGTGGCTGCAAAATTGTGCCAACATAAGAACTAGAACTTTTTGCTTTCCTGCAGGCGCTGCATACATAGTTTTCGTTTCATAGTATTGCTTTGTGGGTGAAGGGAAATATCAGCTACTCTCAGCACATTTTTTACATAGTACAGATATTGTAACATTTTCACTTGTATATTGTATTTTATCATTGTTGGTGTGCTTTATGAATAGAGATGAGCAAAGTTCTTGAAAATTTGATTCTGCTGCAAAAAAATCCACTTTGTGACTAATTATTTTGTCACAAAGCACATTTCTTTGTAAGTAGTGGGTGCAATGACAGGGAATGGTGATTGCTCCACCCCATCATTGTACCCCTCAGATGCCGTGTTCATTGCTGATTGCGAAACAAGAGGATAAGCGGCTTTGAGGCGAATCAAATTTTCCCTGAAATTCAGATCGAAGTCCACTTCGGACACTTCGATTCGCTCAACACTATTTATAAAGATCAATGGTATCAATGATTCTGTTCTCTCCCCTATCTGTTTAACATACCCAAGATTAATATATTGGGTAACATACACGGAATGTCCCAATTCATTAGCCTCTGAATGTATACTGAGGATCTAATTTAGAATATATCATGGGCCACATTTTCCAAATAGTAACAACATTTTTCTTTCTCTTTCCTCTTAATTTTCATGTATCTAGAACAAACTACCCCTGGTAAGTACGATACCTAAAATATACTACAACTAAATACGTGTTTACTGTAGTTCAATAAGGCATTTAATACAATGCACGCCAATTACTTATGTTTTCAAAACTGTAAGTAACAACGTTTTGCTTTCTCTTTCTCTTCCTATCATGTATCCAGCAGCAACAAACACTGCTTACATGGTAGTCAGTCACCGCAATGAGGACATGGGTGTGACTACAACTGGTAAATAATTTTTCACTCTAAGTCTCACACTCACCTCTCACTGTGGCTACAGGTTGTGCACAACACATATCCCAGGGACCTCCAATGCTGATCTGGGTGATCAGGCCATCAGATTCGGTGGTACTCCCTTCAGTAGATATACTGATATACTATGTACCCTGTATGACTGCACATGTTTCACAATCTTTAGGGCAGCCCTGGTTGAGACAGTCTGTTCTTGCCCAGAATACATTTACTCTGGTCCTTAAAGGGGCTGTCCAAGTTATATTTATTGATGACCTATCCTCAGGATAGGTCATCAATATCAGATCAGCGGGGGTCCAACACCCGGCACCCCTACCGATCAGCTGTTTGAAGAGAAGGCGCGCAACATGCCAGCGATGCCTCCTTTTCATTGTTTACCTGCTCGCCGTCGCATCTGCAGCAAATTACACCTAACCGTCCTATTCATTTTAATGAGACGGATCATCCTATACAATAGATAAAATACGTTGCAGAAACTACATAACCTATTGGCCCATGGTTGAAATAAGTAAGCAAAAGTACAGGGTACAAACCAAAACATATTAGACATCACTATATAGATGTCCTAAACCTCTACCTTAGACACCAACATGTGTTCCCCCCCCCCAGCTACAAAACAAGTGATAGAGCGTCAAAAATAAAAAAATTTAGACAGACTTTGTAATTGTGTTTTACTTACTTCATTGGGCATTTTAGGGGTGTTGTAGCTGCTCGATCTTGTAAAAGTCATAAATACAATAATGTACATAATCCTCTCAGGACTTTTTTACAGTATACTATGCAATATATTTATATATGCCATAGCTATTCTATACAATATATCTGTGCACTATACAGTAGTTTGACTATATTTTCTCATGATTATGATTTAAACTTTTTCTTTCATTTCTATTTTCATGTTTCCAGTATCTTCTGCGACTCCTAAATATAATATTTAAAGGGGTTGGCCAATTTCTGATTATCATTAACCAATGTGTTTATGAGATGATTACACGGCACTTACTAATATAGCTAGAGATTCGTTTTGACAAATTTGAAGTTTTGACAAATTTGATACGCACGATTCGTCAAAGTTCTTCAAGAAATGTGATTTGTTCCGAATTAATTTGTTACGAATCGCAATAAATCTTGTATACCCAGGCCACTCTGCCTAATCTTATGCATCCCACTTGGTGGCCCAATGTTAGTGTAAAGGCTTGGAACGTGAACTGCAGGGAGAGTGCAGGGAGAGGGTATCGCCATGTGCCTTTTGTTCTGGTATACCCACATTCATAGTTTATCTGTTCTGTAGGTCCTGTGCTGTCAGTATTACAGGAAGTTATAATTTATCGCCATCACCATCACTGTACAGGGCACCATAGCTAATCCCTTTTAGCTGTTAGCTGTGGAGTTACTGTGCGTCAGTATTACAGGTCAATAAAAGCATCCAGTCTAATTTATCACCATGGACTTAACTGTGCGGTACCCCAAGATTCAATTAGTGGCCCCATGACAGAGTGGGGACGGTGGCAGCAGCAGCAGTGGCAGTAACCATGGCAAAAGTGGCCCCATGACAAAGTGGGGAGGGAGGGCAGTAGCAGTGCCAGTAAGGCTGTGGTAGCATCACTGTTTTTGTTTCCATTCTTCTGCTCACTCAGAAGTACATAAAGCAAAACAAGCAAAAAAAAACAATCCTGTATTTTGAGCATCCATATAAAGCCTCTTTCAGACGATCAGTATTATGTCAGTGTTTTGCACCAATATTTGATGAGTAATTGTAAGCCAAAACAGGAATGGGTCCAAAACCGAGATAAAATGTAATGGAATTATTTGGATCGCATCTGTCTTTTGGACCCACTCCTGCTTTTGGATTTCAAATTCTGATCAAATACTGATTCAAAACACTGACCAAACACAGACTAAAAGAATGTATTAGCTACGATGAATTTAGGTAAAGTTGGTGGAGTGATTTGTGTGGTTCATTCCAATAACTAACAACACTCTTCCTGTATGGCAAAAATCCATCTGACATGTTTGATACATCCAGCAAGTTTTAGTCCATGGGTGGATCCACATGGACTAAAATTTAGTTGCACTGCACAGTGACATAGAATTTGTTTAAAATTTGGCATGGCTGTCAGAATGATGCAGAATAAAATTTTCCATAACAGAATGTGGTAGGTAGTGATGATGAATTTAGGTCCAGTTGGTGGAGCGATTTGTCTGGTAATACCATCGCAGTTCTGACCATAAACAGTTGCAATTAAGATGCAGACAAATTTTTTTGTTAAACGAACGTATTAACCACGATGAACTTAGATCGAGTGGGTGGAGCGATTCTTGTGGTTCATTCTGATGACCAACGACACATCTCCCGTATGGAAATAATCCAGCTGCCATGTTTGAGCCATGAGCCATTCAGCAAGTTCGACCCATCCGGTTTTAACGTAAAAACTAAGGTGAACCGGCACTGAAGGGTCCTATTTTCGACATTTCTTTATTGCCAAAACTTGAATATATATGGAACAGGACAGGACATGTTTCAAGCCGCCTAGGCTCTTAGTCCAGGCCACGACTAAGAGCCTAGGCCGCTCGAAACATGTCAGCTAAACGGGAGTAAGAGGGAGAAGGCTGCTCTATGTCCTGTTCCATATATGTTCAAGTTTTGGCAATAAAGAAATGTCGAAAATAGGACCCTTCAGTGCCGGATCACCTTTGTTTTTATGTGACTTTACCAATTTGACTTCAACTCACGACGGAATTACAGGTGAGCTGGACTTTTGAAACTATCCATCCGGTTTTAACCCTAATGGATGGAGTTATTTAACCCCAGGCGTTCCGCATCCAACTTCCTTGAGGGCCAAGTGGCGATCATCACCAACTGTTGTGTGATGCCCTTAGATGTCCGGGGCTGCACACGCAATGCACTTAAGGGATCATCGTGTGTTTACCCTTTGCCAACAGATGGGGGTTACCTGCCAACATCATTCATCATTGCTGGAGCAGACTAATTTCTTTGGTAAAAATACTAATTGATTCTCTAAAAGACTAATTTATTCTTTAAAAGAATAATTTTTTTGTTACAAGACAAATGTTTTTGCTAAAAGAATAATTTTTCAGATAAAATAATAATTTTTCATACAAAAATAAATAAATGTGTAGGCAATTCCGCTGTGCAAAGGATCTATTTATTTGCACTGCTCACAGGGTGTTAAATAAGACCGCTCTGTAACACTAAATCACAGTAACTGTTTGGCTAACAGAAGTGGTTATATATCAATGTGGACACACCACAAACACTAGAATGAGACAGGTGTATCACCCCAATTTGTGAATCAGGGCCTAATAGACTTGCTTGTCTATTATTAATGTGTATATCTATAACAGAACAGATTAAGTATTAATAGCCCAGCAGATGAACTAGATAAAAGTGCCCATATATTAGAACGCCTGTTGACAATGAGTCTGATGCACAGTAAGTCTATGTATAACAGAACAGATTAAGTGGAGCAGCTGATGAACTACAGGTAGGTAAACATTCCTATATATTAGACTGCCTGTAGAGACTAAGTCTATATGCACACGGCCGTATGTGTTTTGCGGTCCGCAAATTGCGGATCCACAAAAAAAAATGGATGACATCCGTATGCCATCAGTTTTTTTTGCTGATCCATTGTAACAATGCCTAAAACGGACAAGAATAGGACATGTTATATTTTTTGGGCGGGGCTACGGAACGGACATACGGATGTGTATAGCACATGTTGTGCTGTCCGCATTTTTTGTAGACCCATTGAAATGAATGGGTCTGCATCCTATCCACAAAAAAAACGGAACGGACACGGAAACAAAATACGTTTGTGTGCATGAGGCCTAGGTCTGATGCACAGTAAGTCTATATATACCACACCAGATTAAGTATGAATGGCACAGCAGTGGAACAAGATGTACAGGGAAATTACACAGAGCCTGCACTGTCCCTGCAGTCTCCACAAGCGCTCCCTATGCTTCCCCTAAAGTGTTTTAAAACTCTCCCTACGATCTCCCTACACTGTCCCTGCACTGTCCATATCCAAAATTCTACAGTTAAAAGCTTTGTTAAACACTGTCCCTACCACCGATTACGTATCTCCCTATGATAAGTTCACTGTAAAATGGCAGAGACAGGGCAGAATGAGGCTTTTTACAGGGCTGTGACATCACAGGGGATCTGCTGATTGGCTAATCTGTTTTTATTTTCTATTTGCTGAACATGTTTATGGGGGCGGCCATCTTGCCTGAGCTGTCTTTAACAGCATTTAAAAAGCATTAAGAAAATTTCTTTACGGCAGCCCCATGGGCCATATACACAATGGTCAGGAGGGGACCCTATCACAGACATGCTCTGTGACCTGTGCAGAGGTCATTGTACAAGGAAAGAATAGATAAGCGCTTACAATTACACATTGTGAATGCTGGATCCTGTCTTATCTATACACAAAGATGATATCATTACAGGCAGGATTAGAATGAGTTAACTGCAGTAAAGTGATCTGTATAAACCAAGAAATGGCGCCAATTATTAGACATAATGGCCAGTGTGAAAACTGAAGGATTTTATATTTTTTGTTTAAATATATGGAATACATGGAAAATCGAAAAGAATATCAAAAAGGTCATTTTCTGATGACACATTCCCTTTAACTTGTAAGAAAGTCTGAAAAAGTGATGATTGGTTACTATTAGAGAAGAAAGAATCCATTTGCAGATTCAGAGATTTTTTAGGTACTGAATCAACCCCAAATCTTTTCAGGTTCAATTCAGACGAATCTTGTAAAATGGCGCCCAGTGTATAAGCAATCAATAGTATTCTGTCACCACCAGGCAGGAGGTAATTGCAGTCAGTTGCGGCCAAGCAATAACCGCAGTTTGTGGGAGCCATGATAAAAATACATACAGTTACACCTGATACTGTATCAAAATTAGGGGATGGACAAGGGAAAATTAAAAAATTCTTAAAAAATTAACAAAACGAGATGGGAGCCTTTCATAAGAAATCTGTGCTTTAGAGGACTAGAGGGGGTTATATACCAATTTCCAGGGCAATTGGAGCAACTTTGGTTCGGAACGAATAGATTCGGAACCGAACCAAACTTTCAGATAAATTTGGTGAATCTGAAACTAACACAATCTTGGAAGATTCGCTCATCTCTAGTTAATATTTTCAGTACTATTCAGTCTGCATTTGCTTGTTTTTTTCACTTGTGACCCAGTGTGTTATTTGGTATGTGTTGCATTTAATGTAGAGGTGTTTTACTGGCCAAAAAACACAATTTCCCCTTTAAATCAACTTTAGTGATATAGCCTCACCTTATGTTCACAAACTGTACATTTAGTCTGAACCTCACTTTTTTTCCTATTCTTTTTTTTTTTTTAAACTAGATCCAACCATGGCTTTGAGGCTTGTAAATGGAAGAGGTCGGTGTGACGGTCGTGTAGAAATCCTCTATAATGGAGCATGGGGAACTGTGTGTGATGACCAATGGGATATTAATGATGCGCAAGTTGTTTGTCAGCAGATAGGTTGCGGTAATGCTCTTGCGTTTAACCAGAGTGCAGCGTTTGGTCAAGGACAAGGACTGATTATATTGGATGATGTACAATGTATTGGCAATGAACGTTTCTTGTGGGACTGTCCACACAGAGGGCTTACATCACATAACTGTGGACACCATGAAGATGCTGGAGTCATCTGCTCAGGTTAGAGTCTGATGGTTGGAATCCTAATGTTTAAATGGAATTGCTTTGTACATTATGGATATGTAGTATAGTTTTACAAAATTTACATTCATCTACATAATATAATTTAGCAAACCATTCATTTAAATTGAGGGTGCCCTGCCTGCATATTTACATCTGTAGGCAGACCCTTACAGATCACATTTTATAGCACTTGTAATTGCCCTGCTATTTAAAGGGCATCTGTCAGCAGATCTGTTTAAATATATGCAAATGAGTCTCTAGGAGCAGTGGGGGCGTTGCCTTTACTCCTTCAGGTTCTGCTCCCTCTGCAACTGCCACGCCCCCAGCACTTATTGACAGGGGCAGACATGATGTTTACACCGCCTAGTGCTGTCAATTAAAGTGCAAAAGGCATGGCAATCGCAGAGACAGCAGAGCCTCAAAGAGTAAAGGCAACGCCCCTGTTGCTCCCAGAGGCTCATTTACATATATTCAAACATCCTTTTTCTAATAAATATTGGCACATAAGTGCATTAGCTCTGCTGCAACATGGCAGTATGGTGCTGATTAGTTTTCATTGCTACCAAATGCCTAATAAAGGTGAATAGACATTCTACAGTACATTGATGAGCCTTTTATGATCTTCTTAATAGGTTGCTTGCAAGTAACAATGTCAAGTTTACTTCCTCTAAAAAAAAAATTAACATTTTTCAAAGTTAAAATTTTTATTTAAAAAAAATCCAAAGAACAAAATAAGAAGTGCATTTTTACAAAGAAAAAAAGTTTTATTCTTTCACAATAAGCATGTAGAATAAAATAAGCATGTTATTTATATGTCATAGTAAGCAACGTAAAAATACCCCCCCCCCAAAAAAAAAAAAACTATGAAAACAATTAATAGCTCCCCGACTCTAAAACATGAAACATTGATTACTTCATTATCACTATGTATCAGCATATTTTATTGTATTCATATGTATTCAAATGCTGAGGCGCTCTCCGTTTCCAAATTAAGAATTCTATACTGAGGAGCATAGTGCCAAAGTTTCCCTAAAGATTGTATTTATTTGATTAACTTTATTTGATAATTTAATAATATGCACAAGTAATTATATATATATATATATATATATATATATATATATAATCTAATTATATTATTATTATTTTAAGATATTATTCTTTACAAATTCTAGTTTCATAATAATGTGAATACAAAGAGGGGAATTTATCAAGCCCTGTACTCCAGAATTGTGGCCCTAAAAAGTTTCAAAACAAGGTTTTTGTGACTTTTTGGGCTTATTTTCACAAATATGTGTGGCTTTGGCTCCTTTGAAAAGTGGGTGAAACAGTGGGCGAGGTAAGGCTGTGCTAGTTTCACTCTAGATTTATCACTGCAATATTCGCAAACTCACTCCAAAGAGGGGGTGGCATAAAAAAAACTGAAGTAGCATTTCTAGGTTTAAATTTGCACTAAATTTACAAACAACATGCAACATTTCATAAATTTGGTGCAAATAACACCAACAATGACTGGTTTAAAAAAAAGTCTCATGCTAAAATTCATCCCATCGTTCTAATATTTACAAAGCAAATGATAATATCATGTCTAACTTTTCTATTCTATTTCTGACATCACAGGTGAAATGAACACTAACAGTAAGTATATATATTTTTATCAACTATATTTACGTATAGGCATAGTGGGCTTGCACTTATAGGTGAGCCTGGGGGAAGGATGTCTGTTGAAATTTACACATGCATGCACTGAAGAGTATATATACTGTTCATATGTAAATGTATATGTGAATTAGGCACTCATAAAAGCTCATCCACACGACCACTCATTCATAGAGTGTTGTCCACATCTTTTGCGGCCCCATTGAAGTGAATTTTCACAGGGTTAGGGCTCATTCACATGACCGTTGCTTGGGTCCGCATCCGAGCAGCATTTTTTTGTGGCTCGGATGCGGACCCAAGCAACGGTCCTGTGAATGAGCCCTAACGCTGTGAAAATGAGGAGGCTGCAGAGGGGGTTAGTTGTTGAAAGAAGTTCAGCGCAATGCTCTGCTTTATTTTGGAGAAAAGACAAAAAGCTACTGTATACATGACAGTATGGCACACTTAATGAAGTCTAAGATGCCAGACAATCTTTGCAATCTTGTGACATTTTACATTTTTAGAAACACTCTTCCACAATAAAAAAAAAAAGTATGATCGTTTATTATCCTACAAGAGGGTTGCACGTGCTTTTTTAAATTGGCATACATTAGAACATTAGAACATGGCCTCATGGAGGATTCTTGTATTGGAAATATTGCAGCAAACTCCCATCTATAAGAAGGATTAGTCCTACCTGTTCTATTCAGCCTCTAGATTTAACCGAGGATGTTCCCATTCAGTTTGATATTATTAATAAATATAGGATTTAAAGGAGTTGTCTCATCTCAGATAATGAGGGCATATATACAGTGGATATAAAAAGTCTACACACCCCTGTAAAAATGTCAGGTTTCTGTGATGTAAAAAAATGAGACAAAGATAAATCATTTCAGAAGTTTTTCCACCTTTAATGTGACCTATAAACTGTACAACTTAATTGAAAAACAAACTGAAATATTTTAGGTACAGGGAAGAAAACAAAAAAATAAAAAAATTTGGTTGCTTAAGTGTGCACACCCTTAAACTAATACTTTGTTGAAGCACCTTTTGATTTTATTATGGCAATCAGTCTTTTTGGGTATGAGTCTATCAGCATGGCAC
Source organism: Bufo bufo (assembly GCF_905171765.1). Classification (NCBI taxonomy): domain Eukaryota; kingdom Metazoa; phylum Chordata; class Amphibia; order Anura; family Bufonidae; genus Bufo; species Bufo bufo. The sequence goes on from NC_053394.1 coordinate 64,152,157, forward strand.
ATTTTGACTTGGCAAGATTTGCCACCTTTTCTTGGCAAAAACACTCCAAATCTGTCAGATTGCGAGGGCATCTCCTGTGCACAGCCCTCTTCAGATCACCCCACAGATTTTCAATCAGATTTAGGTCTGGGCTCTGGCTGGGCCATTCCAAAACTTTAATCTTCTTCTGGTGAAGCCATTCCTTTGTTCATTTGGATGTATGCTTTGGGTCGTTGTCATGCTGAAAGATGAAGTTCCTCTTCATGTTCAGCTTTCTAGTAGAGGCCTGAAGGTTTTGTGCCAATATTGACTGGTATTTGGATTTGTTCATAATTCCCTCTAGCTTAACAAAGGCCCCAGTTCCAGCTGAAGAAAAACAGCCCCTTGGCATGATGCTGCCACCACCATGCTTCACTGTGGGTATGGTGTTCTTTTGGTGATGTGCAGTGTTGTTTTTGCGCCAAACATATCTTTTGGAATTATGGCCAAAAAGTTCAACCTTGGTTTCATCAGACCATAACACCATTTCCCACATGCTTTTGGGAGACTTCTTTTTGTAAAATGTAGCCTGGCTTGGATGTTTTTCTTGGTAAGAAAAGGCTTTCGTCTTGCCACTCTACCCCATAGCCCAGGCATATGAATACGGGAGATTGTTGTCACATGTACCACACAGCCAGTACTTGCCAGATATTCCTGCAGCTCCTTTAATGTTGCTGTAGGCCTCTTGGTCGCCTCCCAGACCAGTTTTCTTCTTGTCTTTTCATCAACTTTGGAGGGATGTCCAGTTCTTGGTAATGTCACTGTTGTGCCATATTTTCTCCACTTGATGATGACTGTCTTCACTGTGTTCCATGGTATATCTAATGCCTTGGAAATTATTTTGTACCCTTCTCCTGACTGATACAGTTTAACAATGAGATCCCTTTGATGCTTTGGAAGCTCTCTGTGGACCATGGCTTTTGCTGTGGGATGTGACTAAGAAATTTTCAGGAAAGACCTGTAAATTACTGGAACCCCATAAAACATTATATTTAGTCTTCCTATTATGTTTCTTAGTAAATATTGGCAGCATGGTGGCTCAGTGGTTAGCACTGGTGGTTTGTAGCAATGGGTCCTATGTTAGAATCTGACCATGGACAACATGTGCACGGAGTTTGTATGTTCTCCCAGTATTTGCGTGTGTTTCCTCTGGGTACTCCGATTTCCTCCCACACTCCAATACATGCTGATAAGGAACTTAGATTGTGAGCCTAGCATGATGCTAATGTCTGTAAAGCGCTATCGAATATGTCGCTATAAAAGTGCGTAAAATAAATAAATATGATGGCTGTCATGTAACAACTATTCTTGAAATCAGAACAATGTGTGTCTTTGAATTGGCTGATGTAATCCAGTACAATGATCAGAATCTTTGGAGTGAACTAAGTTAGTGAGGAGTTCCTCAGCAACCTAAATTCTTAACTCCTAACACTGGAAAAGGCTAATTTGCATTTGTCTTGAGCAGAAGAAAGTTTTCACAAAAACAAGCGGACAGGTTCCCTTTAATACATTAACCTGGATATTATAAAATCATTATAAAATGTTATTTTATTTGAAATCTGTTATATTTACTCTCTGCAGTTCGATGTGGGGGCATTTTGAGAAATTCAAATGGGAACGTATCTTTGGATTCCGGTATTTCCTCAGAGTCTGACTCCTGTGTTTGGTACATCAGTGTCACAAATAATAATAGAATTCATCTCAACTTCAGAACATTTACGTGAGTATAAGGCAAAGATATCTCCCATTTATATCATAAGCAATTATCCCTAAAAAACACCTTTATGCCGTGACATTTAGGCATACAATGAAATTCAGAGCTAAGCTAGGACCTTGACTGGATAAATCATTCCTGGTGGTAACTTTGAATGGAAAGTTGACTACCAATATGTGGCTAATTTCAGTTGAAATGAATGCTGTGACCTAGGTCTGAGATTTTGACTAGTAGACCCAACCAGTCCAACATTTAGAATATTTCTCTTTTTTGGAACAACTATTGTTCTTTTTTTATATTTTTTACACTTTATTATTAATCATGAATTGCTCATTCAAAGGCTCATTTTGGGCTAAAAATCATTTTTTTAGTTGTTCTTTACTTAAAATATTCAGCCATTTTGTCACAAAGGGTTAACTATTTAGCTGTGTGAACAGTACATTCGCTCTCACTTTGTGCCCTCATCTAAAAAAACATTATCTCTAAATTACTAGAAGGTCAAAAATTAAACACATAATTATTAATAGGATAAGAACTGAGCTATAATGAGTGTTTAGGAGGTCAGAAATCAGAGATAAGGAGCTGTCAGATGAGCTGCCTAATGGGAAACAGTAACAATAAAGAGCCTGCTACTACAGAATCTCAAGACTTGAGACTTCTCCTGTGACTGAGAATCTCTGCCATCAGTGTCTCCCTCCTGGTTCTGAGCAGAGCTTGCACTTTGGCTCAGAGTTCCTTGTGTGCATTTAGGGTGTGTGGAGGCTTGTCTCTCCTACTTATGTGATGCAGCATGGGAGGTATGTAAAAGCACCTCCTTCTATGTGGTTCCTAGTCTTGACTAGTTCCTGTGAGTGTGCATCTTGTTAAACAAACCTTGGCTTACTGCCGCCTGCCCTGACCTTGTATCTTGTCTTACGGATTTTGCTATCTTGCCGCCTGCCCTGACCTCAGACTCTGGCCATCTAGCACCATCTGAAGGCCAGTCCAGTGGGTCCACACCCAGGTCCTCCTTTTCTGGCGTTTCGAACCCCCCTCAGAGGTAGGGCCTGGTGTACCCCTCGGGAAAGTCTATCCTCATTATCTGAGGTATTGTGAAGAACGAGGGGTACACTTAGTCATCCCCCTCTGAGGAGGTTGGTCGCATAGGAAAGCGGGTTCGCACACGCTGACCTTTACAGCTGTACAGAGAAAGGAACTCAAAATGTTTCATAATGCAATTCAAAATAGGATTATTAGCCCACAATGAGTACAATGCAATAATAAAAAATGCTCCCAAAGTTGTCCATAGCTTTTAAACTTTAGCTCTCATTAACTAAGTGCTTACTGCATGTAAAAATGCAATACTGATGTTTATTCCTGAAATTTTCATGACCAGAATGAAGAATTCCCGGTCCTGCAATTCATCTTCTTTGTCAATATATGATGGAACTCCTCTTGGATCATCTTTAATTGGAGATCTGTGCAGAACACGTACAAGAGAGTTCATCTCCTCATCGAACAGCATCAGCATTGTCTATTCGCGGGCCAACAGAGAGGCAGGCTTAGAATTTTATTCAACATACTATTCTACTGTTAACGACAACCAAAATGGTAATGTATCCTCATTTAGGGAAAAGAAGCCTATGAACAACTTCATGTATGATTAAAGGGGACAGAGCACTGGTACCCCAACTGATCGTGAATCAGGGATCCCAAGTCCCCTATTAGAAATGCATAGGGGGTCACACATGCAAGGTGACACTTCATTCACTGTCTATTAAGCTGACAGGGTTAGTCAAGTATAGCATCCCACTCCAACAGGGACTCAAGACAACCTTACTTGTCATTGAGAGAGGTCCCAGTGGTTGGTCCCAGCGAACATTCATTTATCACCTATACTGTGAATAAGTGATAAATGTTGTTTATGGGCCAAAAGCCTTATAATGTGAAGCATATTTTATTCTTAGGGCTCTTTCACACCTGCGTTGTTGTGTTCCGGCATAGAGTTCCGTCGTCGGGGCTCTATGCCGGAAGAATCCTGATCAGGATTATCCTAATGCATTCTGAATGGAGAGAAATCCGTTCAGGATGCATCAGGATGTCTTCAGTTCCGGAACGGAACATTTTTTGGCCGGAGAAAATACCGCAGCATGCTGCGCTTTTTGCTCCGGCCAAAAATCCGGAACACTTGCCGCAAGGCCGGATCCGGAATTAATGCCCATTGAAAGGCATTGATCCGGATCCGGCCTTAAGCTAAACGTCGTTTCGGCGCATTGCCGCATCCGACATTTAGCTTTTTCAGAGTGGTTACCATGGCTGCCGGGACGCTAAAGTCCTGGCAGCCATGGTAAAGTGTAGTGGGGAGCGGGGAGCAGTGTACTTACCGTCCGTGCGGCTCCCCGGGCGCTCCAGAGTGACGTCAGGGCGCCCCAAGCGCATGGATCATGTGATCACATGGATCACGTCATCCATGCGCATGGGGCGCTCTGACGTCATTCTGGAGCGCCCGGGGAGCCGCACGGACTGTAAGTATACCGCTCCCCCGCTCCCCACTACTACTATGGCAACCAGGACTTTAATAGCGTCCTGGGTGCCATAGTAACACTGAACGCATTTGGAAGACGGTTCCGTCTTCAAATGCTTTCAGTACACTTGCGTTTTTCCGGATCCGGAGTGTAATTCCGGCAAGTGGAGTACACGCCGGATCCGGACAACGCAAGTGTGAAAGAGGCCTTAGCTAAATTAAAAAATCAGTTTGCCATTTAGTGGATTATATGGGGGAAGGGGGCAGAGGGGGTTGTAGGGGGGTGGATATGGTCACTGGAAGCTCTAGTTTTACTTTTTTTCCTCCTAGAACCCACCACCTCAACCTCAGTTGTCAGCTGTACACATATCTTTGACATAATCTGTCACTTGATTATATAAAAATAGGGAAAGCTATATGGTCTGAAACTGATTAATGAAATTGATTAATTCAGCTTAAATGAGTGTTAAAGAGCTGTCAGGAGTGAAGAGGTAAAGGCTACAGATCGATTTGTCAGAGCAGATCTCTGATATCAGTAATAAGTGTGCAGAACAGTCTACAAAGTCAGTGAAAACCTGAAGTCTGTTGAGGGCAAACCGCTAAAATATTTTAATAAAGACCAAATGGAAAAATTACTTTTAGTCCAAAACACACTACAATGCAATAATAATAAAAAGTTCCCCATAATGTTTCTAGACTTAAAGGGGTTAAGGTTACAAAAGTTAATCAGATTTCTAGGTAGGTGCCTGTTTTCACCAATATCTTCTTAGAATAACTACATTAGTTTACAATAATGAAATATAGCAAAATGCTAGCTTACATAAATGCATGTTTTTCTCGTTACAGTCAGTCTGTCCTGCTATTCTGAATACATGAAAGCTCGAATCTCACTTAGCTATCTTCAAACGCTGGAATATTCTTCAGCTAATATATTTTTGAATGACCCGCAGTGTCGCCCTCAAGTTGCATCAGGTTGGGCGGAGTTTCACATACCTTATGGAAGATGTCTGACAGTAAAACAGGTATCTATCTATCTATCTATCTATCTAATATCTATCTATCAAACAAAACACCATAACAAGACCCAAATTCATCCCCATTTAAGTGGTTTTGTTTTTACATTTTACCTTTTCTTTAACAGGTCGAAAATGACACAATAACTTACACAAATACCCTGTTCACCGGTTCAGCCGACACAATTGTTGTTTACAGAAAAAAACTAGGTCTAACTCTTAAATGCCGGATGTACCAAGATACTGTAGTTGAAGGCATATACTCTGCAGATGACTTCATAAAGAACACGTTTATCCAATACGGCCTCTTTTCTGCTAACTTGACATTCTTCCAGTCCTGGAATTACATATATCCAGTGAATCAGTATCCATACTATGTGGCTCTTAATCAGCATTTATACCTGCAAGCAGCTTTACTCACATCTGAACCTGACCTGGTCGTATTTCTAGATACTTGTGTGGCATCCCCTGATGAATTTGACTTCACAAGAAATGTTTATTATATCGTTCGCAACGGGTAATGTAATGTTACTTTTTTTTCTTCATAATTATGGCAATTAAATTTTTTTTTTTTATAAGGATTAAGCCCCATGACAGTAATACTGATTATGATTATCTCTCAGTGCAGTCATCGTAGATCATCATGAAACTTATAACTGAAAAGGCCATTCTTACTGATGCAGGATGCCGACAAGTAGGGTTGAGGGATGTGAAGCATTTGAAGCGGAATTCGATCTGAAGTTTAGGAAAACTTTAATTCAAAACAAATCTGAACGCAAGAACACCCATAATGCTGTGCAGCCAGCCAATCCACAGATAGCAATCCCTATAAAACCCTCATCCCATGCGGTCTCCGCCATTGTTCTGTGAGCTGAGCATAGGGGGAGACGTGGCAAGAGCTCATGCGCTAGGGACAGTGTTGGTGAAAATGATTAATAGAAGAATATTGGAAAAGGAAAGTGCAGGGACACTTATTCTGAGTCTCCATGTCCTAAAAAAGTCAGCAAGATGCAGAGAGAGGAGGAGCTGGATGTTCCTGATGATATATTCTCATCGATATTAGATGATGTGGAAAAGGAGGAAAAGCAGATGGCAGAAGAAGGCCTCCCACCTGTAGGGCAGCAGGGTGCTGGGGTTGGAGAAGTGGGTATGCCAGAGCTGATTGATATTCAGTGTTTACTGCCAAATAACCTGCAGGAGATTGCAGGTAAGAACAGCAATAATATGCATATTGTGCCCCCATCTTACAAGCCAAACCCCATACCAGCAACAGCCCCTTTTTAGAGGTACATTAAAGGTGCCAGGCAGCCATTAGCAATAAAGACCAACTATACAGTGTAATCTTCATTATCAAATGAATGGGAACTGCAAGCTAATTGTCTGCATGGTTCTTCACTGCAGCATACGTGCTCCATATTGCTGGAGGAGGTGGAGGCAGTGTGTTTGGAGAAGAGCACCCAAGAACAGATTTTAATGTACCAAAGCTGTTGCGACTGTCACTTGTGCCTCATTGAGGCTCTTTCTGTAAGAGCCACAAATAGGGAATCCACTCTTGTTCAGTGTTTTAAGTGAACACCTGCCTTTAGGACTCAAACGACCTGAGAAAAGGCAAGCCTGGGTTTTGTCTTACTGTGACTTGCATCTAGAGCCACAATCCCAGGAGTATCCATACAGCTGTGGATTCTAGGACTCTGATGAACTCTAACCCCACAGCCTGGGACTGTTTTATTCCATTTAGTATAGGGTAAGGGTATATACGGTACTGAAAATGCCTTATTGTATTTAAATTAATATATAACTTTTATTTATATCTAATAAAATAAGTGAGACAATGAGGTTAAGTGGAAACCTGCACTATAGAAGGGAGAGGGCGCTCTGGGTCTTATAGTTGCAGATTAAGCCTAGTGTCCTAGTCTATTGGGGTAATGCTGAGGAGGGACCCACTAATAAAGATCCTAGCTGTCCCTATGTACTGGCCCTACTTGGCCTGGTCTACTAGGGTGAATGGACCTCAGTGGCTGTAGTCGGAGCACTCGTCCTGATAAGGACGACCCCCAGCCTCAGGAACCTCGGGCCTAGGCTATGAAGCCCTGCGCTCTTACCTCACTACTAGATGTCCAATGTTCCGTTATCCAACGCGTTTCACCGGGTGTGGACTCGGCTCATCAGGGATATTGGTTTGCAGAGCAGTAGCAGTAGCTGTGCGTCTGTTTTCTTCATATGGCAGTGGCAATCTTTCCATGTTCCCGCGTCTCCTTTAAAGCGCATGCTCCTCCCACAATGTGCGTCATTGGTCACATGTCTGCTTCCTACGGAGACACACGTCACAAGGTACCGCCTCATTGAGAGTACGGGCTCGCAGTGCTCCGTCACTATCCGGAAGTGACATGTTATGTGGGCGTAATGAGTTGCCATGGGGATCTAACTCCGCGTCCCCGTAGTGATCTTGGTGCTGTCTGGGTAAGGGGACAAAAACGTGACTGTATCATTGCTGGTTAAAGGATACATATAATTCTTGATCTCACTGTCCAGAACTATGCTCCGGATCAAAGATTATGTGATAGATATAGTATTAACTCTTTTCTGTCCGGATTAATGTTACCGGTCCTAGAAGAAACACTACTATCTATATTTAATAAGCATATGTATTGTTGCTAAATATCCACGATCATTGATTAGGATTTACCTTTACTTGGGGTGCAGGTTAGATATAAGGACCTCTATAGAATAGTCGCTTCTTGTATGTGTAGTAAACAGATGTATAGTAGACAGATATAACAGTATAATTATATACATACACAGATATTTGTACACATAGCAGTCAAGTGTAACAGTATAGCTGTGTGTATATATAGCAGACAGGTACAACAAGATAGTTTTGTATACACACGGATTTGTTTAGGCTGAGTGGATACCTATAGACTGAATCCATCCCTGATGTAGTCGTCAGCTCATGTATATATAGCAGAGAGGTGTGTCAAATGCAACCTCAATGCCTGTAAATATAGTTATGTAGATATGTATACAACAATCAGCCCTCTCTAAATGGATACATGTATACCTGTCAGTATAGTTTAAATACACATCCACACAACTCCAATCACTCTGAATGGATACATGTATACATGCACATAGATTGGGAACATAGATCATGATGTAGGGCATCTGAGTACATAACTGTAATATTCCATCAATGCACATGAAAACTGTATATGGTATATATACTAATAGTATGCGTAAGTAAGTTTCCTAAGTATATATAGATATAGTCTGGTCTACTATATTAGTAATTTTATAAGAATGGCTTATATGAGATGTACTCATTGATACCGTTAGGTGTCACTGATTTAAGTTTATAGATCCATCTTGTTTCTGCTTTTAGGATCATTTTATCCCAGTCTCCACCCCTCCTTGGTTTAGGGACATGTTGGATGGCTATAAATTTAAGGCAGGTGGTATCTCCATTATGGTATTGGTTCATGTGTCGTGCCACTGATGTGTCCTTTTTGTTCTGGATATCATTAATGTGGTCTCTAATTCGTCGCCTGAATTCCCTCTTAGTTTTGCCCACATAATCAAGAGGGCAGGATCATTGTGCCAGATATACCACACCCATAGTGAGACAGTTTATGTAGTCACGAAGGGTGTATTCTATATGTGTAAATGAGCCTATAAACTCCTTTGTTTTAAATACTTGACTACAGGCCGTGCATCTTCCACACTTGTAGGTACCAGTGGGCCTCCTAGATAGCCAATTACCAGGGTTCAGAGGGGGCTGGTAGTGACTATTGACCAATCTGTCCCTTATACTTCTGCCCCTCCTATATGTTATTAGAGGGTAGGGTCCTATTATGTCTTCCAGATCTGGGTCTGTTCTGAGTATGTCCCAGTGTCTGGATAGCACCTGTCTAACTTGCTGGTGTGCGTCATCAAAAGTGCCAATGATACGAGCGGATTTTTCCATCTTCCTCTCTTTTTTTGGTATAAGCAGTGTCTCTCTGTCTTTCGAGCATGCTGCCTCAAAAGCCACCCTCAGTACTCCGTCTGGGTAGCCTCTTTCCCTGAATCTATATCTCAGATCCTTTGCTTCGCTCTTAAATTTTTTCATAGTCGAACAATTTCGTCGGAGTCTGAGATATTGACCCTTGGGAATACCCTTACGTAGGGCATAAGGGTGGGCACTTTCCCAGCGAAGCATACTGTTCGTGGCCGTCTTTTTACGGTAGATGGAGGTAGTTATGTTATTACCTGAGCCTCTTTCTATCAAGACATCCAAAAATGGCAGGCTGTCATGATTGTGTTCAAAAGTGAACCTGAGGCCCAGGTCATTGTTGTTAATTGTCTCCATGAATTCCATAAAAGACTCCTCTGATCCTCTCCATAGTACAAAGATGTTGTCTATAAATCTTAGCCAGAGGACTATCATGTCTTGCCATTTCTCCATCCTTTCTGATCCGATATAGTTGGCTTCCCACCAGCCCAGGAGCAGATTTGCATACGACGGCGCATATGAACTGCCCATCGCAGTGCCCCTGAGCTGGTGGTAGTATCGGTCGTCAAAGATGAAGTAATTTCTGGTGAGGCTGAAATTAAGCAGATCCAGTAAAAACCGGTTATGCATAGAACATCTTTTGTCCCTCATTGACAAATATCCTTCGACTGCTTTGAGGCCTAGATGGTGTTGAATAGAGCTATATAAAGCCTCAACATCTATCGATACAAACATCGTTTGATCATCCATACATACGCCACTTAGTCTCAGTAAGAGGTCTGAAGTGTCACGTATGTAGGAAGGCAGTGTTTCCACAAAGGGTCTAATGATTTTGTCAATGTATATGCCTGTATTTTGCCCCAGGCTCCCTACCCCTGATACAATGGGGCGTCCTTTTAATGGTATGGTACCTTTGTGGATCTTAGGTGTAGAGTAGAAGGTAGCCGTGACTGGAAACTTTGGGAGGAGAAAGTCCATTTCTGTCTCATCTATCAGCTTATCTCTCAGTCCTTTAATCAGGATTTGCCTTAATTCGACAAGATATAGAGGACCAGGGTCTTGTTTTAGGACTTCGTAAGTTTCCTTGTCTTGTAGGATATCTAGGCACATCTTTTTATAGATGTCCTGATCCATTATAACTAGGTTACCCCCCTTATCGGACGGTTTTATTATTAGTTTGCGATCCTTTTCAAGGTTTTTGAGGGCTATATATTCTTCCTTATTCAAGTTTGATGTACTCCTAGTCATATTAATTTGTTCCAGATCCCTGGTTACTAGTTTATGGAAGATGGACACACTTGAATCTGGAAGTGGTGGCGGCATCTGAGTGCTTTTTAGTTTTAATTCAGTGAAGGGACCCTCCCCTCTATCTCTTTCACCTTCCTCCATCAGATTAACAAGTGTGCGTGTAGCTTCCAGTTCCCTAGGATTCATATTGAGTTCTCCATAATTTTTATGATCTTGTAAGCGGAAATGTTTGTGCCAGAGCAATTTCCGTGTGAATAAGGCTACATCTTTGCTCCATTCAAAAGTGTCATACCTGACTGTAGGGACAAATGACAATCCTTTACTTAGAAGGGATATATCACTAGAGGATAAGCTATTGGAAGAGAGGTTGATGATTTGCATTTTGTTAGTCTGTTTCTTGTATCCTGGATCTCCCCCTACACTTTGTTCCTTAGTTGGTAAGGCATTGGTGTGGGGGCCTGGGCCAAAAAAGTGGAGGATGAGGCTGATGATGAGGGGGTAGGTATTGATCCCTGTGTGGTACATGTCTGGTTACCCTCACCGTACGTGTACCTATAACCTGCTCTGGATCGACCTCTACCTCCTCTGCCCCTATATCTTTGTCCTCTACCACCTACTGAAGTATAAGGGACAGATTGGTCAATAGTCACTACCAGCCCCCTCTGAACCCTGGTAATTGGCTATCTAGGAGGCCCACTGGTACCTACAAGTGTTGAAGATGCACGGCCTGTAGTCAAGTATTTAAAACAAAGGAGTTTATAGGCTCATTTACACATATAGAATACACCCTTCGTGACTACATAAACTGTCTCACTATGGGTGTGGTATATCTGGCACAATGCTCCTGCCCTCTTGATTATGTGGGCAAAACTAAGAGGGAATTCAGGCGACGAATTAGAGACCACATTAATGATATCCAGAACAAAAAGGACACATCAGTGGCACGACACATGAACCAATACCATAATGGAGATACCACCTGCCTTAAATTTATAGGCATCCAACATGTCCCTAAACCAAGGAGGGGTGGAGACTGGGATAAAATGATCCTAAAAGCAGAAACAAGATGGATCTATAAACTTAAATCAGTGACACCTAACGGTATCAATGAGTACATCTCATATAAGCCATTCTTATAAAATTACTAATAGAGTAGACCAGACTATATCTATATATACTTAGGAAACTTACTTACGCATACTATTAGTATATATACCATATACAGTTTTCATGTGCATTGATGGAATATTACAGTTATGTACTCAAATGCCCTACATCATGATCTATGTTCCCAATCTATGTGCATGTATACATGTATCCATTCAGAGTGATTGGAGTTGTGTGGATGTGTATTTAAACTATACTGACAGGTATACATGTATCCATTTAGAGAGGGCTGATTGTTGTATACATATCTACATAACTATATTTACAGGCATTGAGGTTGCATTTGACACACCTCTCTGCTATATATACATGAGCTGACGACTACATCAGGGATGGATTCAGTCTATAGGTATCCACTCAGCCTAAACAAATCCGTGTGTATACAAAACTATCTTGTTGTACCTGTCTGCTATATATACACACAGCTATACTGTTACACTTGACTGCTATGTGTACAAATATCTGTGTATGTATATAATTATACTGTTATATCTGTCTACTATACATCTGTTTACTACACATACAAGAAGCGACTATTCTATAGAGGTCCTTATATCTAACCTGCACCCCAAGTAAAGGTAAATCCTAATCAATGATCGTGGATATTTAGCAACAATACCTATGCTTATTAAATATAGATAGTAGTGTTTCTTCTAGGACCGGTAACATTAATCTGGACAGAAAAGAGTTAATACTATATCTATCACATAATCTTTGATCCGGAGCATAGTTCTGGACAGTGAGATCAAGTATTATATGTATCCTTTAACCAGCAATGATACAGTCACGTTTTTGTCCCCTTACCCAGACAGCACCAAGATCGCTACAGCAGCGATCATAAACAGAGACTTGCCGCATGGTAGCATAGCCGGGGACGCGGAGTTAGATCCCCATGGCAACTCATTACGCCCACATAACATGTCACTTCCGGATAGTGACGGAGCACTGCGAGCCCGTACTCTCAATGAGGCGGTACCTTGTGACGTGTGTCTCCGTAGGAAGCAGACATGTGACCAATGACGCACATTGTGGGAGGAGCATGCGCTTTAAAGGAGACGCGGGAACATGGAAAGATTGCCACTGCCATATGAAGAAAACAGACGCACAGCTACTGCTACTGCTCTGCAAACCAATATCCCTGATGAGCCGAGTCCACACCCGGTGAAACGCGTTGGATAACGGAACATTGGACATCTAGTAGTGAGGTAAGAGCGCAGGGCTTCATAGCCTAGGCCCGAGGTTCCTGAGGCTGGGGGTCGTCCTTATCAGGACGAGTGCTCCGACTACAGCCACTGAGGTCCATTCACCCTAGTAGACCAGGCCAAGTAGGGCCAGTACATAGGGACAGCTAGGATCTTTATTAGTGGGTCCCTCCTCAGCATTCCCCCAATAGACTAGGACACTAGGCTTAATCTGCAACTATAAGACCCAGAGCGCCCTCTCCCTTCTATAGTGCAGGTTTCCACTTAACCTCATTGTCTCACTTATTTTATTAGATATAAATAAAAGTTATATATTAATTTAAATACAATAAGGCATTTTCAGTACCGTATATACCCTATATTGAGACCACTGAAATTATACAATAGGAGGTCCACTGACTTTAGATCCCTATTATAGATATATGATAGTATAGGGTAACGAGCAACCCCTTAACCTGGTCTCTCCACAGCAATGGGAGGGAGGGGATCAGCAGCTTTGGGTACTTGATGGCAGGCTATCAGGAGGGACCACAAGCATGGCCTTCCTTTCACCAAGGAGGTGTGTATTACGCCAGACCTGGGGGTACGACCATTGTATATAGTTTTTATTATGTATTTAATTGTGTTATATATTGTTATGTAATTGTGTATGCTATGACCGTATGTTCCATTATGGTTGTGGATGGCAAGGGCTAGTATGATAGCATACCTATCTTTTATTAATTTCATGGTAGAAAAAATATATATTTCTTTTTCTATATGTTATGGAAATACACATTAACATTGTTTCTTGTAATTTCAGGTGTGGCAGAGTTCCTGATTATAGAACCTACCCGTCCACATCAAATCACATAGTCCGCATTGGATTCAATGCCTTCAGCTTTCTAAAGAAACATTCCAATGTCTACATTCAGTGCAAACTAGTGGTGTGCAAGGAGGGCAGTGCCAACTCTCGTTGCAGCCAAGGATGTATAAGAAGACACAAAAGAGCCGTTAACTCTTACCATCATGAAGAGGTTCATGTTGTGGTCGGACCTGTACAGCTTGAATAAAAACATCAAATCTAAGAAAGGGAGTGCAGCAAATTCAGTTGATGTAAATTTTCTAAATCTAATGCCTTATGCTTCATTGGATACATCTTTAAGTGGCATCTACTCATAGGGATAATCTACTATATGATTTATACATAAATTTATTGTAACTCAGTTAATGATGATAAGTACTGTATAAAAGCAATAGCGAATGATCAAAATGTTTGCTTCACAAATTTAAATAAAATTGCAATTTCAAAATGATTTATTTGTGTGTATATACAGATTTCTAGTTTAGCGATATTTCAATTTACATTAAAAGTTCTATGAAGCATATCACTACTTGATGTAGAAACTGAATACATTTTAGTATAAATGGTCATTCCAGATAATCTTCCCATGTAAAGGTGCCACAGATCACTGAATGAATGAGCAAAATACTCAAGGTGAAAAGATTATTCGACCAGACACCTAAATCATCAGACAGATGATACCGTGGTCTGCTGACCACAAACAATGAATCTGTATGAGGACAAAAGATGGCAGTATCGATGTCAGTAGCCATTGCTTGTCCCCATACAGTGCATCTCTGCATGTAAATCCAGCTCTTCATTTCGACTGAGGTGGAGGCAATTATCAGGAAGGAACGGTCCATACCAGATAATTGGCTGCTTCGGCGGGCAGTGTAAATGCAGCATAACAGCTGCATTATTTTCATAAATGAGTGGCACAGGTGACTATAGAAACTTTGTAATATATCTTATCAAAGAGACATTCTTCCTTGTCTTATTGGGCTCTTATCATGCTCTCTCCTCCTCTTTATTAACAGAAGGACAGTAGGAGAAGGGAAGGGACAGGCAGAGGCAGACTAACCAAGAAACTGCTCTCAATTTACTGCTGGATTCACATCAAAACTTCTCAGTACTGTTGTACAGGGTGGGCCATTTATATGGATACACCTTAATAAAATGGGAATGGTTGGTGATATTAACTTCCTGTTTGTGGCACATTAGTATATGTGAGGGGGGAAACTTTTTAAGATGGGTGGTGACCACGGCGGCCATTTTGAAGTCGGCCATTTTGAATCCAACTTTTGTTTTTTCAATAGGAAGAGGGTCATGTGACACATCAAACTTATTGGGAATTTCACAAGAAAAACAATGGTGTGCTTGGTTTTAACGTACCTTTATTCTTTCATGAGTTATTTACAAGTTTCTGACCACTTATAAAATGTGTTCAATGTGCTGCCCATTGTGTTGTATTGTCAATGCAACCCTCTTCTTCCACTCTTCACACACTGATAGCAACACCGCAGGAGAAATGCTAGCACAGGCTTCCAGTATCCGTAGTTTCAGGTGCTGCACATCTCGTATCTTCACAGCATAGACAATTGCCTTCAGATGACCCCAAAGATAAAAGTCTAAGGGGGTCAGCTCGGGAGACCTTGGGGGCCATTCAACAGGAAACTGTTCATCTAGGAATGCTCGGACCTGACACCCATAATGTGGTGGTGCACCATCTTGCTGGAAAAACTCAGGGAACGTGCCAGCTTCAGTGCATAAAGAGGGAAACACATCATCATGTAGCAATTTCGCATATCCAGTGGCCTTGAGGTTTCCATTGATGAAGAATGGCCCCACTATCTTTGTACCCCATATACCACACCATACCATCAATTTTTTTGTTCCAACAGTCTTGGAGGGATCTATCCAATGTGGGTTAGTGTCAGACCAATAGCGGTGGTTTTGTTTGTTAACTTCACCATTCACATAAAAGTTTGCCTCATCACTGAACAAAATCTTCTGCGTAAACTGAGGGTCCTATTCCAATTTTTGTTTTGCCCATTCTGCAAATTCAGTGCGCCGATCTGGGTCATCCTCGTTGAGATGCTGCAGTAGCTGGAGTTCGACTAATGCCACTCTCCAGTGACATGCGGCGAGTGCTACGCTGTGGGCTCTTGCTGAATGAAGCTAGGACAGCCACTGATGTTTCTTCATTAGAGACAGATTTCATGCGTCCACATTTTGGCAAATCCAACACTGAACCAGTTTCACGAAACTTAGCAAGCAGTTTGCTAACTGTAGCATGGGAGATGGGTGGTCTCGTAGGGTGTCTTGCATTGAAATCTGCTGCAATGACCCGGTTACTGCGTTCACCAGACATCAACACGATTTCAACCAAAAAAGAAAAATATATATATAGTCAGTGTGGTTTCTTTTAATGGTCTGCTGTATACCTGCTGTTTATTCAATATAAACGATTCCACTATTTTAGGGATTACTGAATATAACAGCCTCTTGGTTTGTGGTATATCGTTTCTCACTGTTTTGACTTTAGTTTAACAGTTACAGCCTTGCTGTGATTGGTTGCAACAAGTTACTCACTGTTTAGCAGCGATGGAGTATTCGTCTTTCTGTGCTTAGCGTAGCATCCCACGTGTTGTCAGCACATGCGGTCTTACCTCCGATCAGCTTGTAAAAACAGTTTGTAAGCCAGGAAACAGTCCGCTTTAACGCCGGGGTCAATAGGTGGTTGGACCCGCTTTCAAATCCAGCGTACCTTTGTGTCTTTTTGAGCAAGACAAGGTAGGACTTTCGTTTCTTTTTGCTGTAGGTATTTGGAAATGTTTGCGAATCCCAAAGCGGTGCGCAGAAGGTATGCTGCGGTTTTCTTCTTAGCTTGGAGACTTGTGTACACAAGTCTCCGGACAATATACAACATGAAGCAGCATTCACATATAGCGGTTATTTAAACTCAAAAATGGCGCGTGAGACCCAGGAAAGGTGGAGCAGGGGGAGGGAGAGGGGCGGGGGATGGGCGTGTGTCACAGACAATGGAAAAACGTCATCAGGCATTCGATTCCTTACGGACCTATTTAGTAGTGGAACTGGTTTCTTTTAGAAGATAATTATTTTTTGAGTGTGCTATGAAATATGGCAGTGCTAATGTAGTCGGATTGACCGCATTTCAGGGTGTTTGCGGGTGTGTAGATCTCATACTAGTGTTTTTTTGACAGGGACCGGGCAGCGGGTGGTTTAAAGCATGGTGGTTACATTGATTTATTTTATTCTATATTCTGAATAAAAGAATCATTTGTTTTAAAGTAAAAAAAATTGTTAAAAGATAGAAATAAAAAAATTAAAAATTTAAAATGTATATACAGTATATAGAGTATAAAATTACTGTGTGCTATCAATATCAGAAGGTGTATTCGTTTCCTACTCGCATATCTGTGGAATACACTGGAGTATAAAATCCAATTGGGGTATAGTGGTATTATTTAGTTGGATGATTTTTCATATTAGTAAAAAAGGAGGAAAAGAAAAAACACAGGAGATTATCCTCTCCAAGTACAGAAGGTAGTAAGTATCGATATAATGTAGTGATGTGTTTTTTATTATGAAACTGTATCGATTATTATCATAGACACAGTTTCATAAATGTAACTAACAAAGTTATTTGGGCAGTAATGTAGAACTGCAAGTTTGTGTTACAGAGGAATAGTGATGTCGCGAACATAAAATTTTCAGTTCGCGAACGCGAACTTCCGCAAATGTTCGCGAACTGGCGAACCGGGCGAACCGCCATAGACTTCAATAGACAGGCGAATTTTAAAACCCACAGGGACTCTTTCTGGCCACAATAGTGATGAGAAAGTTGTTTCAAGGGGTCTAACACCTGGACTGTGGCATGCCGGAGGGGGATCTATGGCAAAACTCCCATGGAAAATTACGTAGTGGACGCAGAGTCGGGTTTTAATCCATAAAGGGCATAAATCAACTAACATTCCTAAATTGTTTGGAATAACGTGCTTTAAAACATCCAGTGTGTGTATACGATCAGGTATGATGTTGTATCGATCAGGTAGTGTAAGGGTTACGCCCGCATCACAGACATTGACAGACCAAACTCCCCTTTTAATGCACCGCAAACAGTTCATTTGCACAACCGCAAACTCCCCATTTGCACAAGGTTGGATACCAAGCTAGCCACGTCCCGGTGATGTCATTGAAGGTTTCTTCCTCCACCCAGCCACGTACAACACCAAGGGTCCCCGAAAGGTCAATTGAATTGATTTTTCGAACGGGGAGATGGTTAAAAAAACGCTGGCTCCCTCCCCTTTGTTTTTATCCACGGTGACTGCGTCTGCGCCGTGCAATTTACTGTCACACCCGATATGAGTGGTATTTTCTGTAGTACTATTCTCATCAGTTTAATCCCTCTAACGTCCCCGACTCCCCAATCTGGGGGCCATTTATTAAACAGATTTTTCGGACGGGGAGATGGTTAAAAAAACGCTGGCTCCCTCCACTCTGTTTTAATCCACGGTGACTGCGTCTGCGCCGTGCAATTTACTGTCACACCCGATATGAGTGGTATTTTCTGTAGTACTATTCTCATCAGTTTAATCCCTCTAACGTCCCCAATCTGGGTGCCATTTATTGAATAGATTTTTCGAACGGGGAGATGGTTAAAAAAAACCTGGCTCCCTCCACTCTGTTTTAAACCACGGTGACTGCGTCTGCGCCGTGCAATTTACTGTCACACCCGATATGAGTGGTATTTTCTGTAGTACTATTCTCATCAGTTTAATCCCTCTAACGTCCCCAATCTGGGTGCCATTTATTGAATAGATTTTTCGAACGGGGAGATGGTTAAAAAAACGCTGGCTCCCTCCACTCTGTTTTAAACCACGGTGACTGCATCTGCGCCGTGCAATTTACTGTCACACCCGATATGAGTGGTATTTTCTGTAGTACTATTCTCATCAGTTTAATCCCTCTAACATCCCCAATCTGGGGGCCATTTATTAAATAGATTTTTTGAACGGGGAGATGGTTAAAAAAACGCTGGCTCCCTCCACCGATATGAGTGGTATTTTCTGTAGTATTATTCTCATCAGTTTAATCCCTGTTACGTCCCATATCAGGAATTGCCTTTTATGAAAAAAAATTTAGGCCGGGTACCTTCGACTGCCTTCACAGTGACAGACCAAACTCTCATACACTAAACTGAATTGATTTCAGGAACCGGGAGATGGAAAAAGCAGCTTGGTCGGTCCTCTTACTCCCAAATTGGGGCACTGCGCGTGCACAGAGCAATGTGCTGTGACACCCTATATGAGTGGTGTCTTAACTAGTACTATTGCTATCAGTTTAATCCCTGTTACGGACCCTATCCGGTCGAATTGATTAACCATTGTCGAATCCCCCATTGACATCCCCCTTATAAGCTGTGTAAAGCATATTTTTTAGTTTGGTTTTGAACTGCTGCATCCTTTCCGACTTTTGGTAATTTGGTAACATTTCTGCCACTTTCTGCTTATACCGGGGGTCTAGTAGCGTGGCCACCCGATCGCTTTTGGTCTGACCATAATGAAGCAACGGCCTTATCATCTGGGGTGTGGCAACATTGCCAACACACTTTTATAGAGGTGATGATGATTGCTTCATTGTGATACGCAAGCCCCTTCACCACAACAAGGTAACGATCACGAAGGGGAATTGACACTTGTATGTGCCTTTTTTTTTTGGTTTGTTTTTGCAGCCACAGTGCTGCACCATAGGACAGAAAAATTAGGCATGTACACATGCCTGAAAAATAATGGCACTGTTGCAGACGCTATTGTAGCAGCGGCCGGAAAAATTTATGTTTTCCAGGCAGAAAAGTGACTAAAACATTACGGCTTGAACCCTAGTTGGTGGTGGAGAATTCACGAAAGTCATCCGGTATGCAGACATTAAATACAGCAGCGTGGGGACCATTTTGAGGCCAAGGCATGTAATCAGGCCTTTTGTTAGTCAAACGTATCCCCCACTGTCAGTCCCTTCGGGATCCATGCCTCATTCATCTTTATGAAGGTGAGGTAATCAACACTTTTTTGACCGAGGCGACTTCTCTTGTCAGTGACAATGCCTCCTGCTGCACTGAAGCTCCTTTCTGACAGGACACTTGAAGCAGGGCAGGCCAGAAGTTCTATCGCAAACTGGGATAGCTCAGGCCACAGGTCAAGCCTGCACACCCAGTAGTGAAGGGGTTCATTGCTCCTCAGAGTGTCGATATCTGCTGTTAAGGCGAGGTAGTCTGCTACCTGTCGGTCGAGTCGTTCTCTAAGGCTGGATCCCGAAGGGCTGTGGCGATGAGTAGGACTGAAAAAGCTCCGCATGTCCTCCATCAACAACACATCTGTAAATCGTCCAGTCCTTGCCGCCGTGGTAGGAGGAGGATTACACTCACCTCTTCCCCTGTTAGATTCCCGTTGTGCTGTGACATCTCCCTTATAAGCTGTGTAAAGCATATTTTTTAGTTTGGTTTTGAACTGCTGCATCCTTTCCGACTTTCGGTAATTTGGTAACATTTCTGCCACTTTCTGCTTATACCGGGGGTCTAGTAGCGTGGTCACCCAGTACAGATCGTTCTCCTTTATCCTTTTTATACGTGGGTCCCTCAACAGACATGACAGCATGAAAGACCCCATTTGAACAAGGTTGGATGCAGAGCTTCTCATTTCCCGTTCCTCGTCCTCACTGATGTCATTGACGGTCTGTTCTTCCCCCCAGCCACGTACAACACCATGGGTCCCAGATAGGTGACAACAACGAGCACCCTGGGGTGCCTGCTGTGGTTGGTCTTCCTCCTCCTCAAAGCCGCCACATTCCTCCTCTGACTCCTCTTCCTCATACTCCTCTTCCAGCGTTGCTGCAGGTCCGGCAAGCGATGATGACAAGGCTGTTTCTGGTGGTGATGGTGACCACAACTCTTCCTCTTCCTCTTCACGCTCATCTACAGCCTGATCCAGAACTCTTCGCAGGGCACGCTCCAGGAAGAAAACAAATGGGATGAGGTCGCTGATGGTGCCTTCGGTGCGACTGACTAGGTTTGTCACCTCCTCAAAAGGACGCATAAGCCTACAGGCATTGCGCATGAGTGTCCAGTAACGTGGCAAAAAGATTCCCAGCTCCGCAGAGGCTGTCCTAGCACCCCGGTCATACAAATACTCGTTGACGGCTTTTTCTTGTTGGAGCAGGCGGTCGAACATTAGGAGTGTTGAATTCCAACGTGTCGGGCTGTCGCATATCAAGCGCCTCACTGGCATGTTGTTTCGCCGCTGAATATCGGAAAAGTGCGCCATGGCCGTGTAGGAACGCCTGAAATGGCCACACACCTTCCTGGCCTGCTTGAGGACGTCCTGTAAGCCTGGGTACTTAGACACAAAACGTTGTACGATGAGATTCAACACATGTGCCATGCACGGCACATGTGACAACTTGCCCAAATTTAATGCCGCCAACAGATTGCTTCCATTGTCACACACCACTTTGCCGATCTCCAGTTGGTGCGGGGTCAGCCACTGATCCACCTGTGCGTTCAGGGCGGACAGGAGTGCTGGTCCTGTGTGGCTCTCTGCTTTCAGGCAAGTCAACCCCAAGATAGCGTTACACTGTCGTATCCGGGATGTGGAATAGCCCCTGGGGAGCTGGGGGGAATCAGTTGATGTGCAGCCAGACGCCGCAGCAGAAGAGGACTCAGCCGAGGAGGAAATTAAAGAGGATGGAGTAGGAGTAGAGGAGGTGGCAGTAGGTCTGCCTGCAAGTCGTGGTGGTGTCACCAACTCCGCTGCAGAGCCACGCATTCCATGCTTGTCAGCCGTCAGCAGGTTGACCCAATGCGCAGTATACGTGATATACCTGCCCTGACCGTGCTTTGCAGACCAGGTATCAGTGGTCAGATGGACCCTTGCCCCAACACTGTATGCCAGAGATGCCATGACTTCCTTTTCAATGACATGGTAGAGGTTTGGGATTGCCTTTTTTGAAAAAAAATTTCGTCCGGGTACCTTCCACTGTGGTGTCCCAATAGCGACAAATTTTTTGAAGGCCTCAGACTCTACCAGCTGGTATGGTAAAAGCTGGCGGGCTAAGAGTTCCGTCAAGCCAGCTGTCAGTCGCCGGGCAAGGGGGTGACTTTGTGACATTGGCTTCTTATGCTCAAACATGTCCTTGACAGACACCTGACTGTGGGCAGATGAGCAGGAACTGCTGAAGGTGAGAGATGGAGTGGCGGGTGGTTGAGAGGGGGCAGGGAGGACAGCAGTGGTTGACGTGGCTGAAGATGCAGGACCAGGAGGAGCATGGTGGCTTTGAGTTTGTGTGCTGCTTGTACTCATGTGTTGATCCCATAGGCGTTTGTGATGTGAGATCATGTGCCTTCGCAAAGCAGTTGTACCAAGGTGGGTGTTGGACTTCCCACGACTCAGTTTCTTTTGGCACAGGTTGCAAATGGCATTGCTTTTATCAGAGGCAGACACACAAAAAAAATGCCACACTGCTGAGCTTTGCAATGACGGCATTCTAGTGGTGGCAACAGCATGCGTTGACTGGCGTGCTGTCTGGCTGACCCCAGGTGCCGATACATGCTGTCTGACTGTGCCACTAACTCCTTGCGACGACCTCCCCCTGCTTCCAACTCGTCTCCTCATTCTCTCTGTCTCCCCTTCAGAACTTTCCCCCTCTTCTTCTCTTCGAGCAGGCACCCACGTGGCATCCGTGGACACATCGTCATCATCAACCGCTTCACTTGTATCTGACACCTCAGCAAAGGAAGCAGCAGCGGGTACAACATCATCATCATCACACTGTACGTCCATGTGTGTAATCCTGCCTGACTGAGACATATCCCCGTAATCTACATCATCTGGCAATAATGGTTGCGCATCACTAATTGCATCCAACTGATGTGTAAATAACTCCTCTGACGGATCAAGTAAAGCGGCTGTGGTGGTAGTGGCGACGGGCGGGTGCGTGGTAACTTGAGAGCAGGTGACCGAAGCTGAGTTGGAGGAGGATGGTGCGTCAAGGTTCTTAGCGGAAGCTGTTGAAGATTGGGTGTCCTGTCTAAGCCAGTCAACTACGTCCTCTGAATTTTTCGGGTTCAGGGTACGTGGCCTCTGAAAACTGGGCATTATTCCAGGGACAGTGGAAATCACAGCACCACGACCACGACGGCCCCTGCGGGGTGGCCTGCCTCTGCCTGTCATTTTTTTTTTAGATAAGTGGTACTACGCGTGCTAGGTACTGTGCCACCCGGTATGAGTGGTTGGCACTGGCAGTGGGCACACTACAGTCTGTGGAAGTGGGCCTGACACACACTGGCAGCAGGCAAGCAACTGAATTTAGACTACTGTCTAAAAATTAAATGCCTTATTTATCGGCAAGCTACTGTGCCACCCGGTATCAGTGGTTGGCACTGGCAGTGGGCACACTACAGTCAGTGGAAGAGGGCCTGACACACACTGGCAGCAGGCAAGCAACTGAAATTACACTAAAGTGTAAAAATTAAATGCCTTATTTATCGGCAAGCTACTGTGCCACCCGGTATGAATGGTTGGCACTGGCAGTGGGCACACTACAGTCAGTGGAAGAGGGCCTGACACACACTGGCAGCAGGCAAGCAACTGAATTTAGACTACTGTCTAAAAATTAAATGCCTTATTTATCGGCAAGCTACTGTGCCACCCGGTATCAGTGGTTGGCACTGGCAGTGGGCACACTACAGTCAGTGGAAGCGGGCCTGACACACACTGGCAGCAGGCAAGCAACTGAAATTACACTAAAGTGTAAAAATTAAATGCCTTATTTATCGACAAGCTACTGTGCCACCCGGTATCAGTGGTTGGCACTGGCAGTGGGCACACTACAGTCAGTGGAAGCGGGCCTGACACACACTGGCAGCAGGCAAGCAACTGAAATTACACTAAAGTGTAAAAATTAAATGCCTTATTTATCGGCAAGCTACTGTGCCACCCGGTATCAGTGGTTGGCACTGGCAGTGGGCACACTACAGTTAGTAGAAGCGGGCCTGACACACACTGGCAGCAGGCAAGCAACTGAAATTACACTAAAGTGTAAAAATTAAATGCCTTATTTATCGGCAAGCTACTGTGCCACCCGGTATGAGTGGTTGGCACTGGCAGTGGGCACACTACAGTCAGTGGAAGAGGGCCTGACACACTGACTGGCAGCAGGCAAGCAACTGAATTTAGACTACTGTCTAAAAATTAAATGCCTTATTTATCGGCAAGCTACTGTGCCACCCGGTATCAGTGGTTGGCACTGGCAGTGGGCACACTACAGTCAGTGGAAGCGGGCCTGACACACACTGGCAGCAGGCAAGCAACTGAAATTACACTAAAGTGTAAAAATTAAATGCCTTATTTATCGGCAAGCTACTGTGCCACCCGGTATCAGTGGTTGGCACTGGCAGTGGGCACACTACAGTCAGTAGAAGCGGGCCTGACACACACTGGCAGCAGGCAAGCAACTGAAATTACACTAAAGTGTAAAAATTAAATGCCTTATTTATCGGCAAGCTACTGTGCCACCCGGTATGAGTGGTTGGCACTGGCAGTGGGCACACTACAGTCAGTGGAAGAGGGCCTGACACACTGACTGGCAGCAGGCAAGCAACTGAATTTAGACTACTGTCTAAAAATTAAATGCCTTATTTATCGGCAAGCTACTGTGCCACCCGGTATCAGTGGTTGGCACTGGCAGTGGGCACACTACAGTCAGTGGAAGCGGGCCTGACACACACTGGCAGCAGGCAAGCAACTGAAATTACACTAAAGTGTAAAAATTAAATGCCTTATTTATCGGCAAGCTACTGTGCCACCCGGTATCAGTGGTTGGCACTGGCAGTGGGCACACTACAGTCAGTAGAAGCGGGCCTGACACACACTGGCAGCAGGCAAGCAACTGAAATTACACTAAAGTGTAAAAATTAAATGCCTTATTTATCGGCAAGCTACTGTGCCACCCGGTATGAGTGGTTGGCACTGGCAGTGGGCACACTACAGTCAGTGGAAGAGGGCCTGACACACTGACTGGCAGCAGGCAAGCAACTGAATTTAGACTACTGTCTAAAAATTAAATGCCTTATTTATCGGCAAGCTACTGTGCCACCCGGTATCAGTGGTTGGCACTGGCAGTGGGCACACTACAGTCAGTGGAAGCGGGCCTGACACACACTGGCAGCAGGCAAGCAACTGAAATTACACTAAAGTGTAAAAATTAAATGCCTTATTTATCGGCAAGCTACTGTGCCACCCGGTATGAGTGGTTGGCACTGGCAGTGGGCACACTACAGTCAGTGGAAGAGGGCCTGACACACACTGGCAGCAGGCAAGCAACTGAATTTAGACTACTGTCTAAAAATTAAATGCCTTATTTATCGGCAAGCTACTGTGCCACCCGGTATCAGTGGTTGGCACTGGCAGTGGGCACACTACAGTCAGTGGAAGCGGGCCTGACACACACTGGCAGCAGGCAAGCAACTGAATTTAGACTACTGTCTAAAAATTAAATGCCTTATTTATCGGCAAGCTACTGTGCCACCCGGTATCAGTGGTTGGCACTGGCAGTGGGCACACTACAGTCAGTTGAAGTCGGCCTGACACACACTAGCAGCAGGCAAGCAGCTGAAATTACACTAAAGTGTAAAAATTAAATGCCTTTTTTATGCAAAGTCCTGTGCCAGCCGGTATGAGTGGTGGGCACTGGCAGTGGGCACACTACAGTCAGTGGAAGTCAGCCTGACACACACTGGCAGGCAACTAACCTTAGATTAAAGTGTAAAAATTAAGTGCCTATTTTTTAAGCAAAGTCCTGTGCCACTCGGTATGACAGGGGTGGGCACTGGCAGTGGGCACACTACAGTCAGTTGAAGTCGGCCTGACACACACTAGCAGCAGGCAAGCAGCTGAAATTACATTAAAGTGTAAAAATTAAATGCCTTTTTTAAGCAAAGTCCTGTGCCAGCCGGTATGAGTGGTGGGCACTGGCAGTGGGCACACTACAGTCAGTGGAAGTCAGCCTGACACACACTGGCAGGCAACTAACCTTAGATTAAAGTGTAAAAATTAAGTGCCTATTTTTTAAGCAAAGTCCTGTGCCATTCGGTATGACAGGGGTGGGCACTGGCAGTGGGCACACTACAGTCAGTTGAAGTCGGCCTGACACACACTAGCAGCAGGCAAGCAGCTGAAATTACATTAAAGTGTAAAAATTAAATGCCTTTTTTAAGCAAAGTCCTGTGCCAGCCGGTATGAGTGGTGGGCACTGGCAGTGGGCACACTACAGTCAGTGGAAGTCAGCCTGACACACACTGGCAGGCAACTAACCTTAGATTAAAGTGTAAAAATTAAGTGCCTATTTTTTAAGCAAAGTCCTGTGCCACTCGGGATGACAGGGGTGGGCACTGGCAGTGGGCACACTACAGTCAGTTGAAGTCGGCCTGACACACACTGGCAGGCAACTAACCTTAGATTAAAGTGTAAAAATGAAGTGCCTTTTTTTTAAGCAAAGTCCTGTGCCACACGGGATGACAGGGGTGGGCACTGGCAGTGGGCACACTACAGTCAGTTGAAGTCGGCCTGACACACACTAGCAGCAGGCAAGCAGCTGAAATTACACTAAAGTGTAAAAATTAAATGCCTTTTTTATGCAAAGTCCTGTGCCAGCCGGTATGAGTGGTGGGCACTGGCAGTGGGCACACTACAGTCAGTGGAAGTCAGCCTGACACACACTGGCAGGCAACTAACCTTAGATTAAAGTGTAAAAATTAAGTGCCTTTTTTTAAGCAAAGTCCTGTGCCACACGGAATGACAGGGGTGAGCACTGGCAGTGGGCACACTACAGTCTGTGGGCCTGCAGCTCCTCACACACAGGCAGGCCAGGCAACTGCAATATGTATATAAAGGAAAAAAAAAAAGCAGACTAATGTTGCAGCCCTAAAAAGGGCTTTTTGGGGTGCTGTCAGGACGCTGTCCTTACAGCAGAGATCAGATGAGTCTTTCAGGACTGGAGTGGACACTGAATTCACTAGCCTAGCTATCGATTTCCCAATTAAATCAGCAGCAGTTACAGTCTCCCTCCTCTCACTAAGACTGCAGCTTCAGAATGAATCTAAAATGGATGCTGTGCAGGAGGTGGGAGGGTCTGGGAGGGAGGGTATGCTGCTGATTGGCTGGAATGTGTCTGCTGACTGTGAGGTACAGGGTCAAAGTTTGCTCAATGATGATGTATAGGGGGCGGACCGAACATCGCATGTGTTCGCCCGGCAGAGGCGAACGCGAACAAGCTATGTTCGCCGGGAACTGTTCGCCGTCGGATAGTTCGGGCCATCTCTACAGAGGAATAGTATTGGCAGTTAAAAACAGTGAAATACAAGCTTGAAATACTGCAATAATATTCTGGGTTTAAAAAACAATCATTTTTGCCAAGAACCTAAATCTGGGGCCTTTGCTGCATTTGTCACAGTAAAATACCAGCTTGAAATACTGCAATAAAATTCTGGGTTTAAAAAAACACTCATTTTTGCCAAGACCCTACATCTTGGGCTTTTTGCTGCACTTCCCACAGTGAAATACAAGCTTGAAATACTGCAATCAAATTCTGGGATAAAAAAAACACCAATTTTTGGCAAAACCCTACATCTGAGGCCTTTGCTACATTTGCCACAGTGAAATACAAACTTCAAATAACGCAATAATCTTCTGGGTTTAAAAAAACACACATTTTTGAAAGACCCTACATCTGGGACCTTTGCTGAATTTGTCACCGTGAAATACAAGCTTAAAATACTGCAATAATATTCTGGGTTTAAAAAACACCCATTTTTGCCAAGAACCTACATCTGGGACCTTTGCTGAATTTGTCACCGTGAAATACAAGCTTAAAATACTGCAATTATATTCTGGGTTTAAAAAAACACCAATTTTTGGCAAGACCCTACATCTGGGGCCTTTTGCTGCATTTCTCACAGTGAAATACAAGCTTCAAATACTGCAATCAAATTCTGGGTTTAAAAAAACACCCATTTTTGACAAGACCCTACATCTGGGGCCTTTGCTGCATTTGTCACTGTGAAATACAAGCTTTAAATACTGCAATCAAATTCTGGGTTTGAAAAAACACCCATTTTTGGCAAGACCCTACATCTGAGGCCTTTGCTACATTTCTCACAGTGAAAAACAAGCTTCAAATAACGCAATAATATTCTGGGTTAAAAAAACACACATTTTTGCAAGACCCTATATGTAGGGCCGTTGCTGAATTTGTCAACATGAAATACAAGCTTGAAACACTGCAATTATATTCTGGGTTTAAAAAAAACACCTATTTTTGGCTAGATCCTACATCTCGGGCCTTTGCTGCATTTGTCACAGTGAAATACAAGCTTGAAATACTGCAATTATATTCTGGGTTTAAAAAAACACCAATTTTTGGCAAGACCCTACATCTCGGGCCGTTGCTTCATTTGTCACAGTGAAATACAATCTTGAAATACTGCAATAATATTCAAAGTTTTAAAAAAACACCCATTTTTTGCAAGACCCTACATCTGAGGCCTTTGCTGCATTTCTTCACATTGAAATACAAGCTTGAAATACTGCAATAATATTCTGGGTTTAAAAAACACCCATTTTTGCCAAGAACCTACATCTGGGGCATTTGCTGCATTTGTCACAGTAAAATACCAGCTTGAACTATTGCAATAATATTCTGGGTTTAAAAAAACACCCATTTTTACCAAGACCCTACATCTGGGGCCTTTTGCTGCATTTCCCACAGTGAAATACAAGCTTGAAATACTGCAATCAAATTCTGGGTTGAAAAAAACAACAATTTTTTTCAAGACCCTATATCTGGGGCCTTTCCTGCATTTGTCACAGTGAAATACAAGCTTGAAATACTGCAAATATATTCTGGGTTTAAAAAAACACAATTTTTTGGCAAGAACCTTTGCTATATTTGTCACAGTGAAATACAATCTTGAAATACTGCAATAATAGTCTACGTTTTAAAAAAAACACCCATTTTTGGCAAGACCATACATCTGGGGCTTTTGCTGCATTTGTCACAGTGAAATACAAGCTTGAAATACTGCAATTATATTCTGGGTTTAAAAAAACACCCATTTTTGGCAAGACCCTACAACTGGGGCCTTTTCTACATTTGTCACAGTGAAATGCAAGCTTAAAATAACGCAATAATATTCTGGGTTTAAAAAACACCCATTTTTGGCAAGACCCTACAACTAGGGCCTTTGCTGCTTTTGTCATAGTGAAATACAATCTTAAAATACTGCAATAATATTCTGGGTTTACAAAAACAACCATTTTTTGCAAGACCCTACATCTGAGGCCTTTGCTGCATTTGTCACAGAGAAATACATGCTGGAAATACTGCAATAATGTTCTGGGTTCAAAAAACTAACATTTTTGCAAGACCCTACATCTGGGGCCTTTGCTGCATTTGTCACAGTGAAATACAATCTTGAAATACTGCAATAATATTCAAAGTTTTAAAAAAACACCCATTTTTTGCAAGACCCTACATCTGAGGCCTTTGCTGCATTTGTCACAGTAAAATACAAGCTTGAAATACTGCAATTATATTCTAAGTTTTAAAAAAAACACCCATTTTTGGCAAGACCATACATCTGGGGCCTTTGCTGCATTTGTCACAGTAAAATACAAGCTTGAAATACTGCAATTATATTCTGGGTTTAAAAAAACACCCATTTTTGGCAAGACACTACAACTGGGGCCTTTTCTACATTTGTCACAGTGAAATACAAGCTTCAAATAACGCAATAATATTCTGGGTTTAAAAAACACCCATTTTTGGCAAGACCCTACAACTGGGGCCTTTGCTGCTTTTGTCATAGTGAAATACAATCTTAAAATACTGCAATAATATTCTGGGTTTACAAAAACAACCATTTTTTGCAAGACCCTACATCTGAGGCCTTTGCTGCATTTGTCACAGAGAAATACAAGCTGGAAATACTGCAATAATGTTCTGGGTTTAAAAAACTAACATTTTTGCAAGACCCTACATCTGGGGCCTTTGCTGCATTTGTCACAGTGAAATACAAGCTTGAAATACTGCAATATTCTTCTGGGTTTAAAAAACAAACGTTTTTGCAAGACCCTACTTCTGGTGCCTTTGCTGAATTTGTCATAGGGAAATACAAGCTTGACATACTGCAGTTATAAATTATATTCTGGGTTAAAAAAAACACAGTTTTTTGGCAAGACCCTACATCTGGGGCCTTTGCTGCATTTGTCACAGTGAAATACAAGCTTCAAATACTGCAATAATTTTCTGGGTTTAAAAAAAACACCCATTTTTGCCAAAAACCTACATCTGGGGCCTTTGCTGCATTTGTCACAGTGAAATACAAGCTTGAAATACTGCAATCAAATTCTGGGTTTAAAAAAACACCAATTTTTGGCAAGACCCTACATCTGAGGCCTTTGCTACATTTGTCACAGTGAAATTCAAGCTTCAAATAACGCAATAATATTGTGGGTTTAAAAAACACACATTATTGCAAGACCCTATATCTGAGGCCTTTGCTGCATTTGTCACAGTGAAATACTGTACAAGCTGGAAATACTGCAATAATGTTCTGGGTTTAAAAAACTAACATTTTTGCAAGACCCTACATCTGGAGCCTTTGCAAAATTTGTCACAGGGAAATACAATCTTGAAGTACTGCAATTATAAATATTATTCTGGGTTTCAAAAAACAATAATTTTTACCAAGACCCTACATCTGTGGCCTTTGCTGCATTTCCGTTTCAGGTCTATTAAAACGTAGCATTTATTTCATTTATTAAAGGTAATATGAATCGGGAGAAAAAAGGAAAACTTTAAAATTATAGGTGCTGTTTGGACTCCGGCGGCAGAGATTAAGGGTTACTTCACCCATGTATTCTGCCTCATTCTTATGCGTCCATCTCTTTTTTATTATTTTTCTGTTAGCAGCAGTCATTCACATGTCTAGATAGATCGCGTATTAGTCGCTTTTGCTTATTCGCTTTATGTGTCGTTTAACGCGACTTTCCGCCGCTGTAGTGTCTAAGTGCGGTGAGTCTGCAGTCACTCCCCACTGAGACACTTAGTCCGGCATGCACCTAATCTAAAATCCGAAAATACAGCTCCCCCAACATGTTTCACCACTAGATGTGGCTTCTTCAGGGGAATGGAGCTACTATTAACACGAATGCTTTGCAAGTGAGCGCTTTTAACCATTGTAGGTGGGTCATTAGACATCCTGCAGCCAATCACTGCTATGCATTCGTGTCACAGTCGGGCAAACCAATCACCCGCCTCCGTTAGGATTTGTTCGTCATATTCTCGCGTCGTCCACTTCAACCAAACAACAGCGCATGCGTGGGGACTCTAAAGTTATTTCTAGGTATGAAATAGTACAGCGCATGCTCCTAGGTGTCCTGCGCATGCGCCTGGACTTAGATTTCCGTCAGTCCGTTCCTCATGTTTTCACGTCTCCTCAGTATTACGGCGCCTGCGTGGGCACTTAGAATCTCTTTCAGATATCGGGATGACTCCACGTATGTCTTGATGAATCAGCGCATGCCTCTAGACTTAGATTCCCGCAGAGCCCATTCAATTATATACAGGTATCCATTCTATTCTTGCTTTTAAGTGCCAACGCATGCGCGAGATCTTTTATGATGTTATGAAACATACCTGCGCTTGTGCCCGGACCTCATTTCTGCTCATAAGTTAACACAGTACCAATACATTGGATCTACAGGATTTTTCCAATTCCCTCCAATATAAGTGGAGACTTACATTGAAGTCTATGTCCTTCTTTCTATATCTGAGTTGGCTACTTATTTTTAAGAGGACCTCCTGTATATACATAGTCAGATGTGCTTAAACTATAAGTCCTTCTACTATGTATGCTATTTTCCTTTTCTATTTATGTTTATACATTTCTTCCATTTTTATTTAGTTTCAAATATGTTTCCCAGCTAGGCACTGTTTTCACATAGGTGGAAACCAAGTGCTCTCTAATACACATATCCCTTTGGGTCAAACGGATATTAATATTGCCTTCAGGAATTTGAATAAGACATACAGCCAACACATACGATCGTGGTGGGAGATAGCGAGTTTGGAGACATATATTCAACAGGGCATGGTATACAGAGGATTACGTATTCCTCTGAGACCAAACGCACATTTGGAAGTCACCCAGTTCACTAAGGGCTGGGAAGATCTCCTAACAGACTGCTCGCTGAGACTATTGAAATATCTAGCCGAATACGAGAAGGATTTCTTCAATAAGGTGGACCAACAATTAGAGAGGGAGATCAGAGAAATACAGGAATTTGCACAGTTTCCTGATCTTGAACAAAAAATAAAGAAAAATATAGACACGTTACAAAACAAGATTAAGGAAAGGAAACACGTCAAATACTTGAGGGATCGTACTGACTTTGAAAGTAATAGAGTATATATCTGGAGGAATAGAGTGAGTAATTGGAATCCACAGAGGGTATACAGGGAAAATTCAGAAGCAGAAACCTCAGGAATAGAGGGTTCAGGTTATAGTTCCACAGGACAGGGGACTCGATCAAAGGGAACGAAACGTAAAACCAAGAAGAGACAGTATCCCCCTAGAAAATCATCCCTGTAGAGACGGGAACCACTCCAATTATGTCCGAGAGGAGTAACAGGAAAGCAAGGTATATCAGATTCAAATATTACAACAATGAATATAAGTGGGATACCTATTCCATCCTATCCATCTTCGTCTATACAACCCTTCTCGTTTGGTCCATCCCAAGGGGGAACCCTGGGTCAGGGGCATACAATGTTTCAGCCACAAACATCACAACCCCCCATTCAGACACACCCTGTACAGACAAATATGGGTTTAGGAGAAAAAACTACATTTATTGCTCCCTTTTTTTTAGGTCAAACAGGGGTTCAACTGAGGAATCGAGAGAGATGCAGCAGGAAATAGCATTTTTGAAATCTGAAATATTTAAATTATCTGTTAAACAAACTCCAGCTAGGACTGCTGCAATGCCACTGCCACAGAGGACCCCCAGAAATGGCAGATGGGTTAATGTAGGTTCTGGAAGACTTAGAGTGGTGGATAGAAGACATGTCCCACAGTCGGTGGTTCTCCATAATTCATTTGCAGCACTCTCAGAATGTAAGGACAACATGGATATGGACTCAAGCACAGAGGGTGAGAAACCATCGACTCCTATGTCTAATGTATGCAACAAAAAAGATAAAGTGAAGTCTCAAAGGAAGCAGCTGTTGCTGGGTGATTCAATCATAAGAAGTGTGGAGCTTAAAGAAAATGGTTTTGTGAGATGTCTCCCTGGGGCTACTGCTAGAAGAGATAGAAGACGTATTATTAATATTGTTAAGCAAGCAAAGCAGGAAGGGGACGTGGATGTTCTTGTCCATCTAGGGACAAATGACCTGGCTTGCAATGAAGTGTCAGAGGTGAAAAAATCTTTTATCACACTTGGTAATGACGTACAGGATTTTGCATCCACCATTTCATTTTCTGAAGTTCTGCCTGTGCATAATGTTCAGAATGATAGGCAGAGGCGCATAAAGGAGTTCAACATATGGCTTGGTAAATGGTGTCAAGAGCAAGGATTTGGCTTTGTTTCTCATGATAGCTCTACTTGGAATAGAAAGGAACTGTACAAAAAAGATGGTTTGCATCTTTCTCTCAAAGGAACAAATGTACTCAGTGAACAACTCCAAGAATTTGCGAAAGAGTATTTAAACTAGGAAGGGGGGGGGGCAAAAGAGTGAAAATAAAAGAGTCCAATTGCCCCCCGAAACAATGCCAGAACAGGTCAGAAGCACAGAGGTTAAGAAATGATAAGCTCAGAGTCCTGTCTACAAATGCTCGCAGTTTAGGTAAAAAAATCGATGAACTTGGGTCAATAATGGCATCTGAGAATGTAGATTTAGTGGCTGTTACGGAGACATGGTTTAATGAAAGAAATGACTGGGACATAACCATACCAGGGTACTCTTTATACAGAAGAGACAGAGAAGGCAAGAAAGGAGGAGGAGTGGCCCTGTATGTGAAAGATAGCATTAAATCTAACCTAATACAAGTTGGTGAGGCCAACATAGAGTCAGTTTGGGTTACGTTGCAGTTTGCTAACCATGCAGTAACTCGTGTAGGTGTGATATATAGACCACCTGGTCAAGTTAAAGAACTAGATGATCTACTAGTTGAAGAAATAGCTAAAATGACAATGAAAGGAGAAGTTATCATTATGGGAGATTTCAATCTTCCAGATATAAACTGGAAAACCAAAATAGCAAGTTCTACCAGGAGTACAGATATTCTAAATTCCCTACTGGGGTTATCTCTACAACAAGTGGTTGAGGAGCCAACCCGGAGGGAGGCCATTTTGGATTTGGTATTCACAAATGGGGATTCGGTATATGATGTCATTGTAGGCGAAACCTTGGGATCTAGTGATCACCAGTCAGTGTGGTTTAATATAAGAACTGTGAAAGAGTCCCACCACACAAAAACAAAAGTTTTAGATTTTAGAAAAACAGACTTTTCAAAAATGAAATTAGTCATAAATGAGTCCTTATCAGACTGGAACGGATTACATGGAGTCCAGGAGAAATGGGACTACTTAAAAGGTGCATTATTGAAGGCAACAGAAAATTGCATTAGACTTGTCAGTAAAAGCAAAAAAAGGAAGAGACCACTGTGGTACTCAGCAGAAGTGGCCCAAATCATTAAAAATAAAAAGCTAGCATTTTGTAATTATAAAAAAACCCAGAGCAATGAAGATAAGGAAATCTACAAGATTAGGCAGAGAGAGGCCAAGCGAGTTATAAGAACTTCTAAAGCGCAGGCAGAAGAAAAACTAGCTCAGTCTATGAAAAAAGGGGATAAGACATTCTTCAGATATATAAATGAAAAAAGGAAATTAAAACAAAGAATAACTAAATTAAAAACAAAGGACGGAAGGTATGTAGAAGAGAATAAAGGGCTAGCCGACTGCCTTAATGAATACTTCTGTTCAGTTTTTACAAAAGAAAAAGGAGAAGGACCTCCACTAGAAAGGATGACTAATAAATCATTTGATGCATGTATCTTTACAGAGGAAGATGTTCTAAGTTTGCTGTCTAAGGTGAAGACAAATAAGTCACAGGGGCCTGATGAGATACACCCAAAATTATTAAAAGAGCTTAGTGGTGAGCTGGCAAAACCGCTAACAGATTTATTTAACCAATCATTAGTAACAGGAGTCGTCCCGGAAGATTGGAAATTGGCAAATGTCGTGCCCATTCACAAGAAAGGTAGTAGGGAGGAATCGAGCAACTATAGACCAGTGAGTCTGACATCAATAGTAGGCAAATTAATGGAAACCCTATTAAAGGATAGGATTGTGGAACATCTAAAATCCCATGGATTGCAAGATGAAAAACAACATGTGTTTACTTCAGGGAGATCATGTCAAACAAATCTTATAGATTTTTTTGACTGGGTGACTAAAATAATAGACGGTGGAGGTGCAGTAGACATCGCATATCTAGATTTTAGTAAGGCTTTTGACACTGTCCCACATAGAAGACTTATCAATAAACTGCAGTCATTGAGCATGGACTCCCATATTGTTGAGTGGATTAGGCAGTGGCTGAGTGACAGACAGCAGAGGGTTGTAGTCAATGGAGAACATTCAAAACAAGGTCATGTTACCAGTGGGGTTCCACAGGGATCTGTACTGGGACCAATTTTGTTTAATATCTTCATAAGTGATATTGCAAAAGGCCTCGATGGTAAGGTTTGTCTTTTTGCTGATGACACAAAGATATGTAACAGGGTTGATGTTCCTAGAGGGAAACGCCAAATGGAAAAGGATTTAGGAAAACTAGAAGAATGGTCAGAACTCTGGCAACTGAAATTTAATGTGGATAAGTGCAAGATAATGCACCTGGGGCGTAAAAACCCAAGGGCAGAATATAGAATATTTGACACAGTCCTCACCTCAGTATCTGAGGAAAGGGATTTAGGAGTAATTATTTCAGAAGACTTAAAGGTGGGAAGACAATGTAATAGAGCAGCACGAAATGCCAGCAGAATGCTTGGATGTATAGGGAGAGGTATAAGCAGTAGAAAGAGTGAAGTGCTTATGCCGCTGTACAGAACACTGGTGAGACCTCACTTGGAGTATTGTGCGCAGTACTGGAGGCCATATCTCCAGAAGGATATAGATACTCTAGAGAGAGTTCAGAGAAGAGCTACTAAACTAGTACATGGATTGCAGGATAAAACTTACCAGGAAAGGTTAAAGGACCTTAACATGTATAGCTTGGAAGAAAGAAGAGACAGAGGGGATATGATAGAAACTTTTAAATACATAAAGGGAATCAACTCGGTAAAGGAGGAGAGCATATTTAAAAGAAGAAAAACTACCACAAGAGGACACAGTTTTAAATTAGAGGGGCAAAGGTTTAAAAGTAATATAAGGAAGTATTACTTTACTGAGAGAGTAGTGGATGCATGGAATAGCCTTCCTGCAGAAGTGGTAGCTGCAAATACAGTGAAGGGGTTTAAGCATGCATGGGATAGGCATAAGGCTATCCTTCATATAAGATTGGGCCAGGGACTATTCATAGGATTCAGATATAATGGGCAGCCTAGATGGGCCAAATGGTTCTTATCTGCCGACACATTCTATGTTTCTATGTTTCTATGGGGCCACAGCAAATAGCCGCCATGACCTCTAATGAAGATTTAGATGATAAACAGATTATAAATCTGTCAAGATACGTTTTGACACCATCAGAAAAAATTCTTCTAAGTAAAGGTCTTACCTTTGCTCCGGTCCCACAGTGCGACAAGTTTCTGTGGATCAAGGACGTCAACCTCTTTGCACGAAAATTGGCCCTGCATAAAGTACATAAACAAGAAGAAAATGATGCACGCAGATTATATGACAATGAAAGGAGATGTGTGGAGATGTTGGAATCATTACAGAAGGAGAGTGAGGGCCATCAAATTATCCTTGACCCCCCTTCTCAACACTAAAACCAAAATCAAAAACTACTCCACAATTCACACAGTTCCAAGAAATTGAGACTTTTGTACAGTTGGTCACACAGGACATCAAATCTCTGCAAATTAGGAAGGACCACAAAGAATCAAACCTTAGTATCCAGGAACAAAAGGCTCTAGAAACCCTAAAAAAGAATGAGAGTGTCATAATTAGAGTTGAGCGAACACCTGGATGTTCGGGTTCGACGAGTTCGGCCGAACTTTCGAAAAATGTTCGGGTTCGGGATCCGAACTCGACCCGAACTTCATCCCGAACCCGAACCCCATAGAAGTCAATGGGGACCCGAACTTTTGGGCACTAAAAAGGCTGTAAAACACACCCGGAAAGGGCTAGAGGGCTGCAAAAGGCAGCAAAATGTAGTTAAATCCCCTGCAAACAAATGTAGATAGGGAAATGATGAGTTAACATAAAATAAATAAAAATTAAACAATATTAATTGGAGTGAGGTCCCATAGCACAGAATCAGGCTTCAAGTCACCCACCAATGGAGAAGGTCACTTACTATTATTTTGACCACAGCACCCAGACAAAGGAGAGAGGTCCCACAGCAGAGAACCAGGCATCATATCACCCACCACAGGAGTAGGCCACCATTTAGTTACTTTGACCCCTACACCCAGACGGAGGAGAGAGGTTACACAGCAGAGAATCAGGCATTTAGATCACCCACCACAGGAGTAGGCCACCATTGAATCAGACCCCGGCAACCATGTCAGATGGCACAAGCATAAGCTTTATATCAATCAGCACAGGAGAAGGCGACTTTGACAGACTTTGACCCCTACACCCGGACGGAGGAGAGAGGTTTCAAAGCAGAGAATCAGGCATTTAGATCACCCACCACAGGAGTAGGCCCCAATTTAATGGGACCCCGGCAACCATGTCAGATGGCACAACCATCAGCTTCATATCAATCAGCACAGGAGAAGGCGACTTTGAAAGACTTTGACCCCTACACCCAGACGGAGGAGAGAGGTTTCACAGCAGAGAATCAGGCATTTAGATCACCCACCACAGGAGTAGGCCCCCTTGAATCAGACCCTGGCAACCATGTCAGATGGCACAACCATCAGCTTTATATCAATCAGCACAGGAGAAGGCGACTTTGAAAGACTTTGACCCCTACACCCAGATGGAGGAGAGAGGTTTCACAGCAGAGAATCAGGCATCATATCAACCACCACAGGAGAAGCCACCATTTAGTTACTTTGACCCCTGCACCCAGGAAGAGGAGAGAGGCACCACAGCACATATTCTGGCATCATATCAGCCACCACAGGAGAAGCCACCATTGAGTTACTTTGACCCCCGCACCCAGGAAGAGGAGAGAGGCACCACAGCACATATTCTGGCATCATATCAGCCACCACAGGAGAAGCCACCATTGAGTTACTTTGACCCCCGCACCCAGGAAGAGGAGAGAGGCACCACAGCACATATTCTGGCATCATATCAGCCACCACAGGAGAAGCCACCATTGAGTTACTTTGACCCCTGCACCCAGGAAGAGGAGAGAGGCCCCACAGCACATATTCCGGCATCATATCAGCCACCACAGGAGAAGCCACCATTTAGTTACTTTGACCCCTTCACCCAAACAGAGGAGAGAGGTTCCACATCAGAGAATCAGGCATCATATCAACCACCACAGGAGTAGGCCACAATTTAATGGGACCCCGGCAACCATGTCAGATGGCACAACCATCAGCTTCATATCAATCAGCACAGGAGAAGGCGACTTTGAAAGACTTTGACCCCTACACCCAGACGGAGGAGAGAGGTTTCACAGCAGAGAATCAGGCATTTAGATCACCCACCACAGGAGTAGGCCCCCATTGAATCAGACCCTGGCAACCATGTCAGATGGCACAACCATCAGCTTTATATCAATCAGCACAGGATTTATATCAATCAGCCACCATTGAGTTACTTTGACCCCTGCACCCAGGAAGAGGAGAGAGGCCCCACAGCACATATTCTGGCATCATATCAGCCACCACAGGAGAAGCCACCATTGAGTTACTTTGACCCACGCACCCAGGAAGAGGAGAGAGGCACCACAGCACATATTCTGGCATCATATCAGCCACCACAGGAGAAGCCACCATTGAGTTACTTTGACCCCTGCACCCAGGAAGAGGAGAGAGGCCCCACAGCACATATTCTGGCATCATACTAACCACCACAGGAGAAGCCACCATTGAGTTACTTTGACCCCTGCACCCAGGAAGAGGAGAGAGGCCCCACAGCACATATTCTGGCATCATATCAGCCACCACAGGAGAAGCCACCATTGAGTTACTTTGACCCCCGCACCCAGGAAGAGGAGAGAGGCACCACAGCACATATTCTGGCATCATATCAGCCACCACAGGAGAAGCCACCATTGAGTTACTTTGACCCCTGCACCCAGGAAGAGGAGAGAGGCCCCACAGCACATATTCTGGCATCATACTAACCACCACAGGAGAAGCCACCATTGAGTTACTTTGACCCCTGCACCCAGGAAGAGGAGAGAGGCCCCACAGCACATATTCTGGCATTATATCAGCCACCACAGGAGAAGCCACCATTGAGTTACTTTAACCCCCGCACCCAGGAAGAGGAGAGAGGCACCACAGCACATATTCTGGCATCATATCAGCCACCACAGGAGAAGCCACCATTGAGTTACTTTGACCCCCGCACCCAGGAAGAGGAGAGAGGCACCACAGCACATATTCAGGCATCATATCAGCCACCACAGGAGAAGCCACCATTGAGTTACTTTGACCCCTGCACCCAGGAAGAGGAGAGAGGCCCCACAGCACATATTCTGGCATCATACTAACCACCACAGGAGAAGCCACCATTGAGTTACTTTGACCCCTGCACCCAGGAAGAGGAGAGAGGCCCCACAGCACATATTCTGGCATCATATCAGCCACCACAGGAGAAGCCACCATTGAGTTACTTTGACCCCCGCACCCAGGAAGAGGAGAGAGGCACCACAGCACATATTCTGGCATCATATCAGCCACCACAGGAGAAGCCACCATTGAGTTACTTTGACCCCTGCACCCAGGAAGAGGAGAGAGGCCCCACAGCACATATTCTGGCATCATACTAACCACCACAGGAGAAGCCACCATTGAGTTACTTTGACCCCTGCACCCAGGAAGAGGAGAGAGGCCCCACAGCACATATTCTGGCATCATATCAGCCACCACAGGAGAAGCCACCATTGAGTTACTTTGACCCCCGCACCCAGGAAGAGGAGAGAGGCACCACAGCACATATTCTGGCATCATATCAGCCACCACAGGAGAAGCCACCATTGAGTTACTTTGACCCCCGCACCCAGGAAGAGGAGAGAGGCACCACAGCACATATTCAGGCATCATATCACACACCACAGGAGAAGGCCTCTTTCAGTGATTTAGGCCTTTGGACCCAGACAGAGGAGAGAGGCACCACAGCACATATTCTGGCATCATATCAGCCACCACAGGAGAAGCCACCATTGAGTTACTTTGACCCCTGCACCCAGGAAGAGGAGAGAGGCCCCACAGCACATATTCTGGCATCATATCAGCCACCACAGGAGAAGCCACCATTTAGTTACTTTGACCCCTGCACCCAGGAAGAGGAGAGAGGCACCACAGCACATATTCTGGCATCATATCAGCCACCACAGGAGAAGCCACCATTTAGTTACTTTGACCCCTTCACCCAAACAGAGGAGAGAGGTTCCACATCAGAGAATCAGGCATCATATCAACCACCACAGGAGTAGGCCACAATTTAGTTTATTTGACCCCTGCACCCAGGAAGAGGAGAGAGGCCCCACAGCACATATTCTGGCATCATATCACACACCACAGGAGAAGGCCTCTTTCAGTGATTTAGGCCTTTGGACCCAGACAGAGGAGAGAGGTCAGAGATTAGCTTCATATCCCCCAGCACAGCAGAAGACCGCTTTATTTGACTTAGGCCTCAGCACCCAGACAGAAGACAGAGGTAGCATGGCAGAGGTTATGGCTTCATGTCACCCGTTAGTTTAACCGGCCACTTTCATCTGGTTAGGCCCCGGCGCCCAGACAGAGAAGAGTTTCATTCAACTGTGGGTTTCATAAAATTTGTATCAAATAAAGAAGTGGCCCGTAGCACAACAAGACATGTTTTAGGCAGTTAATAAGGACTACTCTGCACAAGGGAGGGACAGGTCCTGTGGGATCCATGCCTGGTTCATCTTTATGAAGGTCAGCTTGTCCACGTTGGCTGTGGACAGGCGGCTGCGCTTGTCAGTAATGACGCCCCCTGCCGTGCTGAATACGCGTTCAGATAAAACGCTGGCCGCCGGGCAGGAAAGCACCTCCAAGGCATAACATGCTAACTCTGGCCACGTGGACAATTTCGAAACCCAGTA
The DNA here is from genome assembly GCF_905171765.1 of Bufo bufo. Taxonomy (NCBI): domain Eukaryota; kingdom Metazoa; phylum Chordata; class Amphibia; order Anura; family Bufonidae; genus Bufo; species Bufo bufo. The sequence goes on from NC_053394.1 coordinate 64,193,400, forward strand.
GTTGAATGGGGCCGAACCATCCGTCAGGATGTGGAGGGGTGTGCAGACATACTGTTCAACCATGTTAGTGAAATGCTGCCTCCTGCTAACACGTTCCGTATCAGGTGTCGGTGCAGATAGCTGTGGCGTGGAGACAAAACTTTTCCACATTTCTGCCATGCTAACCCTGCCCTCAGATGAGCTGGCCGTGACACAGCTGCGTTGGCGACCTCTTGCCACTCCTCTGCCTTCACCTTTCACCTGTTCCCCTGTGACATGTGGGAATGCTCTCAAGAGCGCCTCTATCAGCGTGCGCTTGTACTCGCGCATCTTACGGTCGCGCTCCAGTTCAGGAATTAAAGTGGGCACATTGTCTTTATACCGGGGATCCAGCAGGGTGGCCACCCAGTAGTCTGCACACGTTAAAACGTGGGCAACTCTGCTGTCGTTGCGCAGGCATTGGAGCATATATTCGCTCATGTGGGCCAGGCTACCCATGGGTAAGGACAAGCTGTCCTCTGTGGGAGGCATATCGTCATCGTCCACCGTATCCCCCCAGCCACGCACCAGTGATGGGCCTGGGCTGCCACCCCGCTGTGAACTTGCGTCATCCTCGTCCCCCTCCACCTCCTTCTCCTCATCCTCCTCGTCCTCCAGTACAGTGCCTTGGCTGGCGACTTGTGAACCTGTCCTCTGCTGCTTAAACAAACCTCCCTCTGAGCCACTTCGAACAGACTGGCCCGAAAGTGTTAGAAACGAGCCCTCATCCTCCTCCTCCTCCTCCACCTGGGCCACCTCCTCTAACATCATTGCCCTAAGTGTTTTCTCAAGGAGACATAGAAGTGGTATTGTAACGCTGATAACAGTGTCATCGCCACTGGCCATGTTGGTGGAGTACTCGAAACAGCGCAGCAGGGCACACAGGTCTCGCATGGAGGCCCAATCATTGGTGGTGAAGTGGTGCTGTTCGGCAGTACGACTGACGCGAGCGTGCTGCAGCTGAAACTCCACTATGGCCTGCTGCTGCTCGCACAGTCTCTCCAGCATGTGCAAGGTGGAGTTCCACCGGGTGGGCACGTCGCATATGAGGCGGTGAGCGGGAAGGCCGAAGTTCCGCTGTAGCGCAGACAGGCGAGCAGCGGCAGGATGTGAACGGCGGAAGCGCGCACAGACGGCCCGCACTTTATGCAGCAGCTCTGACATGTTGGGGTAGTGGTGAATGAACCTCTGCACCACCAAGTTCAGCACATGCGCCAGGCAAGGGATGTGCGTCAAACCGGCTAGTCCCAGAGCTGCCACGAGATTTCGCCCATTATCGCATACCACCAGGCCTGGCTTGAGGCCCACCGGCAGAAACCACTCGTCGGTCTGTTGTTCAATACCCCGCCACAACTCCTTTGCGCTGTGGGGCCTGTCCCCCAAACATATGAGTTTCAGAATGGCCTGCTGACGTTTACCCCGGGCTGTGCTGAAGTTGGTGGTGAAGGTGTGTGGCTGACCGGATGAGCTGGTGGAAGCAGTGGAGGAGGAAGCCGAGTAGGAGGAGGAGGCTACAGGAGGCAGAGAATGATGCCCTACGATCCTAGGGGGCGGAAGGACGTGCGCCAAGGAACTGTCCGCCGGGGGCCCAGCCGCCACTACATTCATCCAGTGTGCAGTTAGTGAGATATAGCGTCCCTGGCCGTGCTTACTGGTCCACGTATCTGTGGTTAGGTGGACCTTGCCACAAATGGCGTTGCGCAGTGCACACTTGATTTTATCGGACACTTGCATGTGCAGGGAAGGCACGGCTGTCTTGGAGAAGTAGTGGCGGCTGGGAACCACATACTGCGGGACAGCCATGGCCATCAGCTGTTTGAAGCTGTCTGTGTCCACCAGCCGGAATGACAGCATTTCAAAGGCCAGCAGTTTAGAAATGCTGGCGTTCAGGCCAAGGGCTCGAGGGTGACTCGGGGGGAATTTGCGCTTCCTCTCTAAGGTTTGAGATATTGAGAGCTGAACGCTGCTGTGTGATATAGTGGAGACGCTAGTTGACGGTGGCGGTGGTGGTGGTGTCGGTGGCACATCCTCTGTTTGCTGCTCGGCAGGTGGCAACATTCCTCTCGAGGCGGAAGCCGAGGCAGCAGCGGTAGAGGGAGCAGGGGGAGCCTCAGCGAGTGCCTGGTTTTTAAGGTGTGTACCCCACTGCAGTTCATGCTTTGCATGTAGATGCCTGGTCATGCAGGTTGTGCTGAGGTTCAGAACGTTAATGCCTCGCCTCAGGCTCTGATGGCAGAGCGTGCAAATCACTCGGGTCTTGTCGGTAGGACATTGTTTAAAGAAGTGCCATGCCAGGGAACTCTTTGAAGCTGCCTTTGTGGGGCTGGGTCCCTGTTGGCGATGTCCAGTAGCAGGCGAACTCTGGGGGCGGCGGCTCGTCTGCTTTGGCCCCCTGCTCCCTCTTTGGCTTCGCTGTTGTCTCGGTCTCACCACTACCTCTTCCTCTGAACTGTGAAAGTCATCGCCACGACCTTCAGTCCATGTGGGGTCTAAGACCTCATCGTCCTCTGCATCGTCTTCCACCCAGTCTCCCTCCCTGACCTCCTCCTGTTCAGTCTGCACACTGCAAAAAGACGCGGCAGTGGGCACCTGTGTTTCGTCATCATCAGAGAGTCGGTGACTCTGCTGTGGTGGTATTCCCATGTCCTCTTCATCTGGAGACATAAGTGGTTGTGCGTCAGTGCATGGTATGTCTTCCTCCACTGGGGAAGGGCTAGGTGGACGCCCCTGGGAAACCCTGGAAGCAGAGTCTTCAAACAGAAGAAGAGACTGCTGCATAACTTGTGGCTCAGACCGTTTCCCTGATATGCTTGGGGGTGATGTGACAGACTGATGGGCTTGGTTTTCAGGTGCCACCTGTGCGCTTTCCGCAGAAGACTGGGTGGAAGACCATGTGGTGAACGTGCTGGAAGCACTGTCGGCCACCCAATCGATTAATGCCTGTACCTGCTCAGGCCTTACCATCCTAAGAGCGGCATTGGGCCCCACGAGATATTGCGGTACATTCTGCCGGCTAGTTGAGGGAGTTCGTTCCCTACTGTGTGCGCCTGGGGCCGAACGGCCACGTCCTCTACCAGCAACAGAGGCTCCACGGACACCACCACGACCGCGTCCTCGTCCCTTAATAGTATTTTTCTTCATTGTTGCGATTCAACTCGCACCACAATGAAATATATTATTTTTTATAAGCAAAATCCCCTCACTGGAATACTTTCAGTCTTTTGACTGTATGGATTACAGATGGAATGACTGTTATATGTGAGTACCGCTTTCTTTGACAGATTCTAGTATGGGTACATATATGTTTTCCCAACCCCAGCACATTAGTTTGCTAATTCCAGATGTATGAAATGCAGGCCTAACTGTATCTAGTATATTGAACGCCAGATAAACTAACTTGGCCTTTTTTAAATAAAAAAAAAATTCCCTCACTGGAATACTTTCAGTCTTTTGACTGTATGGATTACAGATGGAATGACTGTTATATGTGAGTACCGCTTTCTTTGACAGATTCTAGTACAGGTACATATATGTTTTCCCAACCCCAGCACATTAGTTTGCTAATTCCAGATGTATGAAACGCAGGCCTAACTGTATCTAGTATATTGAACGCCAGATAAACTAACTTGGCCTTTTTTAAATAAAAAAAATCCCCTCACTGGAATACTTTCAGTCTTTTGACTGTATGGATTACAGATGGAATGACTGTTATATGTGAGTACCGCTTTCTTTGACAGATTCTAGTATGGGTACATATATGTTTTCCCAACCCCAGCACATTAGTTTGCTAATTCCAGATGTATGAAACGCAGGCCTAACTGTATCTAGTATATTGAACGCCAGATAAACTAACTTGGCCTTTTTTAAATAAAAAAAATCCCCTCACTGGAATACTTTCAGTCTTTTGACTGTATGGATTACAGATGGAATGACTGTTATATGTGAGTACCGCTTTCTTTGACAGATTCTAGTATGGGTACATATATGTTTCCCCAACCCCAGCACATTAGTTTGCTAATTCCAGATGTATGAAACGCAGGCCTAACTGTATCTAGTATATTGAACGCCAGATAAACTAACTTGGCCTTTTTTAAATAAAAAAAATCCCCTCACTGGAATACTTTCAGTCTTTTGACTGTATGGATTACAGATGGAATGACTGTTATATGTGAGTACCGCTTTCTTTGACAGATTCTAGTATGGGTACATATATGTTTTCCCAACCCCAGCACATTAGTTTGCTAATTCCAGATGTATGAAACGCAGGCCTAACTGTATCTAGTATATTGAACGCCAGATAAACTAACTTGGCCTTTTTTAAATAAAAAAAATCCCCTCACTGGAATACTTTCAGTCTTTTGACTGTATGGATTACAGATGGAATGACTGTTATATGTGAGTACCGCTTTCTTTGACAGATTCTAGTATGGGTACATATATGTTTTCCCAACCCCAGCACATTAGTTTGCTAATTCCAGATGTATGAAACGCAGGCCTAACTGTATCTAGTATATTGAACGCCAGATAAACTAACTTGGCCTTTTTTAAATAAAAAAAAAATTCCCTCACTGGAATACTTTATGGCTTTTCACTGTATGGATTACAGGTGGACTGGTATTAGTAGGGGTGACACAAGCACACCCAAGTCCCTGATGTAGGATTTCTATGGCACAGACCACTATTACAAGTGATTAATGGACGTTGGGAGAGATTGTGCTGCAGCACTAGTCCCAAGATGGCCGCCGCCTATCAGCCCAGTAACATGTGCCACAAAATGGTCTGCACAACCTTTAAAAAAAATAGCCTTGGACTGTGCTGCTAAATCGCTATTGGTCTGAATCCCAGGTGTAGATGTCTGACTTGTTTGGAGCTTTGGAATGCACACTGTGGCAGCTTCTGCTGCAGCACTACAAGTCGCAAAATGGCGGCCGGCGGTCAGCCCAGGTACATGTGGATGGAAAAATCACTCTGGCCACTCTAAAAATAGCCAATCCCTATCAAAAAAGCAGCTCAGCTGCAGTTGTTCAGATGAATCACAGGTGGAGGAGAGAAATTTGCTTCCAGTTATTCAATTATCCCTGCCTATTCTCGCCCTAGCATCAGCTGCGTCTATCCCTGTTCTATTCACATCGGGAGTGAGCACGTCCCGACGTGCGCACAAGCTTATAAAGAGGCTGAGTCACATGCTGCACTTGGCCAATCACAGCCTTGCCAATAGTAGGCATGGCTGCGATGGCATCTTAGGGCAAGTAGTATGATGCATGTTGATTGGCTGCTTTGCAGCCTTTCAAAATGCGCCAAAATACATGCCGAACGACGAACCCGAACTTTTACGAAAAAGTTCGGGTTCGGGTCCGTGTCACGAACACCCCAAAATTCGGTACGGACCCGAACTATGCTCGAACTGTTCGCTCAACACTAGTCATAATAAAACCAAGTGACAAAGGGGGCAACATAGTCATTCAAGACAGAAAAGACTATGTTGATATGGTGCTAAAACTATCATAAACATATCAGCCCCTAACAAATGACCCCACAAAGGAATATCTGAATGAACTCAAAAACTTTTTACATGAAGCACTCCAAGAAAACATCATAACAAAGGACGAATATAAATATCTCTATAATAAAAACCCAATGATCTCCACTTTCTATGCCCTACCAAAAGTGCATAAGAACAAAAAAACAGTTCCAGGAAGACCAATTGTTTCGGGTAACGACAACCTTACACAGGCTGTTAGTGAATATATTGATCAAATATTACGACCCTTTGTAACCACCCTACCTTCGTATATCAGGGACACCAAAGATCTCCTCCTTTAGATTAATGACATCACCTTGACACCAGACACTATCCTAGCAAGTTTGGATGTAGAATCACTTTACAGCAACATCCAACATTCACTGGGGATACACGCAGCAGAATATTATTTAAATACCAGGAGTCAGAATTTCAATAAGCACAATCATTTTGTTTTATCATCACTAAAGTTTGTTTTGGAGCACAATTATTTTGTCTTTCAGGGACAATTTTATAAACAAATTAACGGCACCGCGATTGGGGGCTCATGCGCCCCTACGTATGCAAATTTATTTTTAGGGTGGTGGGAAAATGATCAAGTTTTTACGGAGGGAATGTCGTCATATGTCTGCCACATAATTTTTTGGGGCAGATATATTGACGACATTCTCATCCTATGGGATGGGGGTCATTCACTATTTCATGAATTCACTCAGAAATTAAATCACAATAATATAGGCATGAAATACACTTACAAAATTCAGGATAGCGAGATTGTGTTCCTGGATCTGAAAATAAAGACAGAAGGTGGTAATTTGGTGACAGAGGTCTTTAGAAAACCTACGTCAACGAATAGTTACCTGCATTGGAACAGTTGCCACCCTGTCTCCCTGAAGAAAGGAATCCCTGTAGGCCAGTACCTGAGGGCACGCCGGAATTGTTCGGATGAAGTTTCTTTTTCCAGAGAGAGTGGACAACTTCTTCAAAGATTTAGGAAGAGAGGATACCCAGAAAGATCCCTAAAAAATGCATATAACAGAGCTAACAGGGTAGACAGAGAAGATCTTCTAAAAGAGACCCCCCCCCTAAAAAAAAGTGATGTCATTAGATGCATAGGCACCTTTGATGGGTACAATAGAGAAATCTATGGAATTCTCAGGAAATACTGGCACATAATAAAATCAGATAGAGACTTAAATATGGTACTTACCCCGAATCCATCTGTAACGTATAGAAGGGGCTCTAATTTAAAGGACCAATTGGTACATAGCCATCTAATGGAAAAGGGGACTAACCCCGGAAAAACAGTCGAGAGATATCGAGGATCATCGCCATGTGGAGACTGCTCCTTTTGTAAGTATATTCCTTGCATAAAGAAGTACATCAATCCTGCGGATAAAAAGGAGTATGAAATAAGACAACTCATCACGTGTAAAACACAGGGGGTGATATATTTAGCCTCTTGTCCATGCCCTAAATTATATGTGGGTAAAACCATAAAAGAACTACGACGCCGTATCTCAGGGCACCTAAGTACCATCGAAACAGGGAAAGATACACCAATTGCCAGTCATATAAAATATTTCCATGACAACAAGAGCTCAGTCCTACGTTTCTGGGGTATTGAGAAAATATCATTAGGACCAAGAGGAGGCAACCTAGATAAAAAATTGCTTGAAGGGCTTGAATGAAGGGCTTGAATGAAGGATTTTCCTTCACGGCATTTATTTGGCGTATACCTTTAAATTTGGAGGTACTCAAAAATACATTAGTACTATCAGTAAAAAACAAGAAAAAGAAAAGACAACTTACCTGGAGGAAGAAGGATAGCAATCCATAATTTCACCCAGCCCCATATATCCTTTTCCTCCTAAAAATAAGGATAAAAAAGAGATAATAGATAGTGATTCGTCATATATATAGAAAAAGCATATGAATAGGAACTATTAACAGCGCATTTAAGTATGTATATACAGGAGACCCCCCCAAAAACCAGGCAACTAACTGAGGTATATAAAGAATGATATAGACTCCAATAAAGTTCCCACCTATGTGGAAAAAGTGCCTAGCTGGGAAACATATTTGAAACTAAATAGAAATGGAAGAAATGTATAAACATAAATAGAAAAGGAAAATAGCATACATAGTAGAAGGACTTATAGTTTAAGCACATCTGACTATGTATAAACAGGAGGTCCTCTCAAAAATAAGTAGCCAACACAGATATAGAAAGAAGGACATAGACTTCAATGTAAGTCTCCACTTATATGCAATTATATATATTACCTTTAATAAATGAAATAAATGCTACGTTTTAATAGACCTGAAATGGGAGTTTAGTAGCCAAGGCTATTTGAACTATATTATTTAGAATATTCCGGGTCCTAAGGGTCCTTGAAATACAACTTTGCTGCATTTGTCACAGTGAAATACAAGCTTGAAATACTGCAATAATATTCTGGGTTTAAAAAAATCACCCATTTTCGGCAAGACCCTACATATGTAGCCTTTGCTGCATTTGTCACAGTGAAATACAAACTTGAAATACTGCAATTATATTCTGGGTTTAAAAAAACACAAATTTTTGCAAGACCCTACATCTGGGGACTTTGCTGCATTTGTCATAGTGAAATACAAGCTTAAAATACTGCAATAATATTCTAAGTTTAAAAAACACACATTTTTTAAAGACCCTACATCGGGGGCATTGCTGCATTTGTCACAGTAAAATGCAAGCTTGGAATACTGTAATTATATTCTGGGTTTAAAAAAACACCCATTTTTGGCAAGACTCTATATCTGGGGCCTTTGCTACATTTGTCACTGTCAAATACAAGCTTGAAATACTGCAATAATATTCTGGGTTTAAAAAAATCACCCAATTTCGGCAAGACCCTACATATGTAGCCTTTGCTGCATTTGTCACAGTGAAATACAAGCTTAAAATACTGCAATAATATTCTAAGTTTAAAAAACACACATTTTTTACAGACCCTACATCAGGGGCATTGCTGCATTTGTCACAGTGAAATGCAAGCTTGGAATACTGTAATTATATTCTGGGTTTAAAAAACACCCATTTTTGGCAAGACCCTACATCTGGGGCCTTTGCTACATTTGTCACAGTCAAATACAAGCTTGAAATACTGCAATAATATTCTGGGTTTAAAAAACACACATTTTTGCAAGACCCTACATCGGGGCATTGCTGCATTTGTCACAGTGAAATACAAGCTTGAAATACTGCAATTATATTCTGGGTTTAAAAAAACACCCATTTTTGGCAAGACCCTACATCTGGGGCCTTTGCTTCATTTGTCATAGTGAAATACTATCTTGAAATACTGCAATAATATTCTGGGTTTAAAAAAACACTCATTTTTTGCAAGACCCAACATCTGAGGCCTTTGCTGCATTTGTCACAGTGAATTACAAGCTTGAAATACTGCAATAATATTCTGGGTTTAAAAAAACAAACATTTTTGCAAGACCCTACATCTGGGGCATTTGATGAATTTGTCACAGGGAAATACAAGCTTGACATACTGCAATTATAAATTATATTCTGGTTTAAAAAAAACACAGATTTTTGGCAAGACCCTACATCTGGGGACTTTGCTGCATTTGTCACAGTGAAATATAAGCTTGAAATACTGCAATCAAATTCTGGGTTTAAAAAAACACCAATTTTTGGCAAGACCCTACATCTCGGGCCTTTGCTTAATTTGTCATAGTGAAATACAATCTTCAAATACTGCAATAATATTCTGGGTTTAAAAAAAACACCCATTTTTTGCAAGACCCTACATCTGAGGCCTTTGCTGCATTTGTCACAGTGAAATACAAGCTTGAAATACTGCAATAATATTCTGGGTTTAACAAACAAACATTTTTGCAAAACCCTACATCCGGTGCCTTTGCTGCATTTGTCACAGGGAAATACAAGCTTGACATACTGCAATTATAAATTATATTGTGTTAAAAAAAAAACATATTTTTGGCAAGACGCTACATATGGAGCATTTGCTACATTTGTCACAGTGAAATACAAGCTTCAAATACTGCAATTATATTCTGGGTTTAAAATAACACAATTTTTTGGCAAGACCCTACATCTGGGGCCTTTGCTGCATTTGTTACAGTGAAATACAAGCTTGAAATACTGCAATTATATTCTGGGTTTAAAAAAACACCCATTTTTGGCAAGACCCTACAACTGGTGCCTTTGCTGCATTTGGCACAGTGAATTACAAGCTTGAAATACTGCAATAATATTCTGGGTTTAAAAAACAAACATTTTTGCAAGACCCTACATCTGGGGCCTTTGCTACATTTGTCACAGTGAATTACAAGCTTGAAATACTGCAATAATATTCTGGGTTTAAAAAACAAACATTTTTGGCAAGACCCTACATATGGAGCATTTGCTACATTTGTCACAGTGAAATACAAGCTTCAAATACTGCAATTATATTCTGAGTTTAAAATAACACAAATTTTTGGCAAGACCCTACATCTGGGGCCTTTGCTGCATTTGTTACAGTGAAATACAAGCTTGAAATACTGCAATAATATTCTGGGCTTAACAAACAAACATTTTTGCAAAACCCTACATCCAGTGCCTTTGCTGCATTTGTCACAGAGAAATACAAGCTTGACATACTGAAATTATAAATTATATTCTGTGTTAAAAAAAAACACATATTTTTGGCAAGACCCTACATATGGAGCATTTGCTACATTTGTCACAGTGAAATACAAGCTTCAAATACTGCAATTATATTCTGGGTTTAAAATAACACAAATTTTTGGCAAGACCCTACATCTGGGGCCTTTGCTGCATTTGTTACAGTGAAAGACAAGCTTGAAATATTGCAATTATATTCTGGGTTTAAAAAAACACCCATTTTTGGCAAGACCCTACAACTGGGGCCTTTGCTGCATTTGGCACAGTGAATTACAAGCTTGAAATACTGCAATAATATTCTGGGTTTAAAAAACAAACATTTTTGCAAGACCCTACATCTGGGGCCTTTGCTACATTTGTCACAGTGAATTACAAGCTTGAAATACTGCAATAATATTCTGGGTTTAAAAAACAAACATTTTTGGCAAGACCCTACATATGGAGCATTTGCTACATTTGTCACAGTGAAATACAAGCTTCAAATACTGCAATTATATTCTGGGTTTAAAATAACACAAATTTTTTGGCAAGACCCTACATCTGGGGCCTTTGCTGCATTTGTTACAGTGAAATACACGCTTGAAATACTTCAATTATATTTTGGGTTTAAAAAAACACCCATTTTTGGCAAGACCCTACAACTGGGGCCTTTGCTGCATTTGTCACAGTGAAATACAAGCTTGAAATACTGCAATAATATTCTGGGTTTAACAAACAAACATTTTTGAAAGACCCTACATCCGGTGCCTTTGCTGCATTTGTCACAGGGAAATACAAGCTTGACATACTGCAATTATAAATTATATTCTGTGTTAAAAAAAACACATATTTTTGGCAAGACCCCTACATATGGAGCATTTGCTACATTTGTCACAGTGAAATACAAGCTTCAAATACTGCAATTATATTCTGGGTTTAAAATAACACAAATTTTTGTCAAGACCCTACATCTGGGGCCTTTGCTGCATTTGTTACAGTGAAATACAAGCTTGAAATACTGCAATTATATTCTGGGTTTAAAAAAACACCCATTTTTGGCAAGACCCTACAACTGGGGCCTTTGCTGCATTTGGCACAGTGAATTACAAGCTTGAAATACTGCAATAATATTCTGGGTTTAAAAAACAAACATTTTTGCAAGACCCTACATCTGGGGCCTTTGATGCATTTGTCACAGGGAAATACAAGCTTGACATACCTTAATTATAAATTATATCCTGGTTTAAAAAAACACAGATTTTTGGCAAGACCCTACATCTGGGGACTTTGCTGCATTTGTAACAGTGAAATATAAGCTTGAAACACTGCAATAATATTCTGGATTTTAAATTAACACCCGTTTTTTTGCAAGACCCTACATCTGGGGCCTTTTCTACATTTGTCACAGTTAAATACAAGCTTGAAATACTGCAATAATATTCTAAGTTGAAAAAAACACCCATTTTTGGCAAGACCCTACATCTCAAGCCTTTGCTGCATTTGTCACAGTGAAATACAAGCTTGAAATACTGCAATAATATTCTGGCTTTAAAAAAACACCCATTTTTGCCAAGAACCTGCCGTATATGCTCGAGTATAAGCCGACCCGAGTATAAGCCGAGGCCCCTAATTTTACCCCCAAAAAATGGGAAAAATTATTGACTCGAGTATAAGACTAGGGTGGGAAATGCAGCTATAATGCAGAGTGTATGTGTATATAATGCACACACTCTACATTATATACACACATCTGCAAGAGGGTGACTCCCTGTATTTAATGCAGATTGTGTGCATTATATACACACACACTCTGCATTAAATACAGGGAGCCATCCACAGATCTCCCCCCTAAACAGTGCCATCCACAGATCTCCCCCCTAAACAGTGCCATCCACAGATCTCCCCCCTAAACAGTGCCATCCACAGATCCCCCCTAAACAGTGCCATCCACAGATCCCCCCTCCCCTAAACAGTGCCATGATGGCACTGTTTAGGGGAGGGGGGATCTGTGGATGGCACTGTAGGGGGATCTGTAGATGGCACTGCCTTCCACAGATCCCCCTACAGTGCCATCCACAGATCCCCCTACAGTGCCATCCACAGATCCCCCTCCCCGACGCTCACAGCAGTATATTTAAACTACCGGTAATCAGTAACCTTTAACTTTGGATATCTTACTTTGTCTTTGCTCCGGTAATAGCAGGCAGTGCGGGGAGCGGCGCTCACTCACTGACGTCACGCGCCTGCTCACACTAGGCGGCGCAGGCGCGTGACGTCAGTGAGTGAGCGCCGCTCCCCGCACTGCCTGCTATTACCGGAGCTAAGACCTAGACTCGAGTATAAGACAAGGGGGCTTTTTGAGCACAAAAATATGTGCCAAAAAACTAGTCTTATACTCGAGTATATACGGTACATCTGTGGCCTTTTGCTGCATTTCTCACAGTGAAATACAAGCTTGAAATACTGCAATCAAATTCTGGGTTTAAAAAAACACAAATTTTTTGCAAAACCCTACATCTGAGGACTTTGCTGCATTTGTCACAGTGAAATAGAAGCATGAAATACTGCAATAATATTCTGGGTTTAACAAACAAACATTTTTGCAAGACCCTACATCCGGTGCCTTTGCTGAATTTGTCACAGGGAAATACAAGCTTGACATACTGCAATTATAAATTATATTCTGTGTTAAAAAAAACACATATTTTTGGCAAGACCCTACATATGGAGCATTTGCTACATTTATCACAGTGAAATACAAGCTTCAAATACTGCAATTATATTCTGGGTTTAAAATAACACCAATTTTTGGAAAGACCCTACATCTGGGGCCTTTGCTAAATTTGTCACAGTCAAATACAAGCTTGAAATACTGCAATAATATTCTGGGTTTAAAAAACACACATTTTTTGCAAAACTCTACATCTCGGGCCTTTGCTGAATTTGTTACAGTGAAATACAAGCTTAAAATTCTGCAATTATATTCTGGGTTTAAAAAACACCCATTTTTTGCAAGACCCTACATCTGAGGCCTTTGCTGCATTTGGCACAGTGAATTACAAGCTTGAAATACTGCAATAATATTCTGGGTTTAAAAAACAAACATTTTTGCAAGACCCTACATCTGGGGCCTTTGATGAATTTGTCACAGGGAAATACAAGCTTGACATACTTCAATTATAAATTATATCCTGGTATAAAAAAACACTGATTTTTGGCAGGACCCTACATCTGGGGACTTTGCTGCATTTGTCACAGTGAAATATAAGCTTGAAACACTGCAATAATATTCTGGATTTAAATTAACACCCTTTTTTTGCAAGACCCTACATCTGGGGCCTTTTCTACATTTGTCACAGTGAAATACAAGCTTAAAAATACTGCAATAATATTCTGAGTTTAAAAAACACAAATTTTTTGCAAGACCCTACATCTAGGGCCTTTGCTGCATTTGTCAGAGTAAAATACAAGCTTAAAATACTGCATTAATATTCTGGGTTTAAAAAAAAACACCCATTTTTACCAAGACCCTACATCTGTGGCCTTTGCTGCATTTGCCACAGTGAAATACAAGCTTGAAATACTGCAATTATATTCTGGGTTTAAGAAAACACCCATTTTTTGCAAGACCCTACATCTGGGGCCTTTGCTGCATTTGTCACAGTGAAATGCAAGCTTGAAATATTGCAATCAAATTCTGGGTTTAAAAAAACACCAATTTTTGGCAAGACCCTACATCTCAAGCCTTTGCTGAATTTGTCACAGTAAAATACGATCTTGAAATACTGCAATAATATTCCAAGTTTAAAAAAACACCCATTTTTTGCAAGACCCTACATCTGAGGCCTTTGCTGCATTTGTCACAGTGAAATACAAGCTTGAAATACTGCAATAATATTCTGGGTTTAAAAAAACACCTATTTTTGCCAAGGACCTACATCTGGGGCCTTTTGCTGCATTTCTCACAGTGAAATACAAGCTTTAAATACTGCAATCAAATTCTGGGTTTAAAAGAACACCCATTTTTGGCAAGACCCTACATCTGGGGCCTTTGCTGAATTTGTCACAGTGAAATACAAGCTTGAAATACTGCAATAATATTCTGGGTTTAAAAAAACCACACATTTTTGGCAAGACCCTACATATGGAGCATTTGCTGCATTTGTCACAGTGAAATACAAGCTTGAAATACTGCAATAATATTCTGGGTTTAAAAAAACACCCATTTTTTGCAAGACCCTACATCTGGGGCCTTTGCTTAATTTGTCATAGTGAAATACAATCTTCAAATACTGCAATAATATCCTGGGTTTAAAAAAACACCCATTTTTTGCAAGACCCTACATCTGAGGCCTTTGCTGCATTTGTCACAGTGAAATACAAGCTTGAAATACTGCAATAATATTCTGGGTTTAACAAACAAACATATTTGCAAGACCCTACATCCGGTGCCAAGCTTGACATACTGCAATTATAAATTATATTCTGTATTAAAAAAAACACATATTTTTGGCAAGACCCTACATATGAGGCATTTGCTGCATTTGTCACAGTGAAATACAAGCTTCAAATACTGCAATTATATTTTGGGTTTAAAAAAAACACCAATTTTTGGCAAGACCCTACATCTGGGGCCTTTGCTACATTTGTCACAGTCAAATACAATCTTTAAGTATTGCAATTATAAATTATATTCTCGGTTAAAAAAAAACACCCATTTTTTGCAAGACCCTACATCTGGGCCTTTGCTGCATTTGTCACAATTAAATACAAGCTTGAAATACTGCAATAATATTATGGGTTTAAAAAATCACCAATTTTTGGCAAGACCCTACATATGGAGCCTTTACTGCATTTGTCACAGTGAAATACAAGCTTGGAATACTGCAATTATATTCTAGGTTTAAAAAAACACCAATTTTTTGCAAGATCCTACATCTGGGGCCTTTGCTGCATTTGTCACAGTGAATTACAAGCTTGAAATACTGCAATAATATTCTGGGTTTAAAAAACAAACACTTTTGCAAAACCCTACATCCGGGGCCTTTGCTGAATTTGTCACAGGGAAATACAATCTTGAAGTATTGCAATTATAAATTATATTCTCGGTTAAAAAAAAACACCCATTTTTTGCAAGACCCTACATCTGGGCCTTTGCTGCATTTGTCACAGTTAAATACAAGCTTGAAATACTGCAATAATATTCTGGGTTTAAAAAATCACCAATTTTTGGCAAGACCCTACATATGGAGCCTTTACTGCATTTGTCACAGTGAAATACAAACTTGAAATACTGCAATTATATTCTGGGTTTAAAAAATCACCAATTTTTGGCAAGACCCTACATATGGAGCCTTTACTGCATTTGTCACAGTGAAATACAAACTTGAAATACTGCAATTATATTCTGGGTTTAATAAAACACAATTTTTGGGCAAGACCCTACATCTGGGGCATTTGCTGCATTTTTCATAGTAAAAAACAATCTTGAAATAATGCAATAATATTCTGGGTTTAAAAAAATACCCATTTTTTGAAAGACCCTACATCTGAGGCCTTTGCTGCATTTGTCACAATAAAATGCAAGCGTTAGATAGTACTGTTATATTCTGTTATTAAAAAACACCCATTTTGGGCAAGATAATAAATTTGCATCCTTTGCTGCATTTCTGACAGTCCAATACAAGCGTTATATACCGCTGTTATATTCTGGTATTAAAAAAAATACTCATTTTGGGCGAGATAATACATTTGTGACCTTTGTTGCATTTGTGACAGTCAAATACAAAGTTTAATTACTGGAGTTATATTCTTGCTTTAAAAAAACACATTTGCTACATTTGTCACAGTGAAATACAAGCTTGAAAAACTGCAATCATATTCTGGGTTTAAATAAACACCTATTTTTGTCAAGACCCTACATCTGGGGCCTTTGCTGCATTTGTCACAGTGAAATACAAGCTTGAAATGCTGCAATTATATTCTGGGTTTAAAATAGCACCAATTTTTGGCAAGACCCTACATCTGAGGCCTTTGATGCATTTGTCACAGTGAAATACAAGCTTGAACTACTGCAATAATGTTCTGGGTTTAAAAAACTAACATTTTTGCAAGACCCTACATCTGGGGCCTTTGCTGGATTTGTCACAGGGAAATACAATCTTGAAGATTTGCAATTATAAATTATATTCTCGGTTAAAAAAAACACAAATTTTTTGCAAGACCCTACATCTGGGGCCTTTGCTGCATTTGTCACAGTTAAATACAAGCTTGAAATACTGCAATCATATTCTGGGTTTAAATAAACACCCATTTTTGTCAAGATCCTACATCTCTGGCCTTTGCTGCATTTGTCACAGTGAAATACAAGCTTGAAATACTGCAATAATATTCTGGGTTTAAAAACACACATTTTTGCAAGACCCTACATCTGGGGCCTTTACTGCATTTGTCACAGTGAAATACATGCTTGAAATACTGCAATTATATTCTGGGTTTAAAAAACACCCATTTTTGCAAGACCCTACATCTGGGGTCTTTGCTGAATTTGTCACAGTGAAATACAAGTTTGAAATGCTGCAATAATATTTTAGGTTTAAAAAAACGCCCATATTTGCCAAGGCCCTACATCTGGGGCATTTTGCTGCATTTCTCACAGTGAAATACAAGCTTGAAATACTGCAATCAAATTCTGAGTTTAAAAAAACACCCATTTTTGCCAAGACCCTACATCTGGGGCCTTTGCTGATTTTTTACAGTGAAATACAAGCTTGAAATAGAGCAATAATATTCTGGGTTTAAAAAACACACATTTTTGCAAGACCCTACATCTGGGGCCTTTGCTGAATTTGTCACAGTGAAATACAAGCTTGGAATACTGCAATTATATTCTGGCTTAAAAAAAACACCCATTTTTGGAAAGACCCTACACCTGGGGCCTTTGCTGCATTTGTCACTGTTAAATACAATTTTGAAATACTGCAATAATACTCTGGGTTTAAAAAAACACCCATTTTTGGCAAGACCCTACATATGGAGCCTTTGCTGCATTTGTCACAGTGAAATACAAACTTGAAATATTGCAATTATATTCTGGGTTTAAAAAAACACCAATTTTTTGCAAAACTCTACATCGGGGGCCTTTGCTGCATTTGTCACAGTGAATTACAAGCTTGAAATACTGCAATAATATTCTGGGTTTAAAAACACACATTTTTGCAAGACCCTACATCTGGGGCTTTTACTGCATTTGTCACAGTGAAATACATGCTTGAAATACTGCAATTATATTCTGGGTTTAAAAAACACCCATTTTTGCAAGACCCTACATCTGGGGTCTTTGCTGAATTTGTCACAGTGAAATACAAGTTTGAAATGCTGCAATAATATTTTAGGTTTAAAAAAACGCCCATATTTGCCAAGGCCCTACATCTGGGGCATTTTGCTGCATTTCTCACAGTGAAATACAAGCTTGAAATACTGCAATCAAATTCTGAGTTTAAAAAAACACCCATTTTTGCCAAGACCCTACATCTGGGGCCTTTGCTGATTTTTTACAGTGAAATACAAGCTTGAAATACAGCAATAATATTCTGGGTTTAAAAAACACACATTTTTGCAAGACCCTACATCTGGGGCCTTTGCTGAATTTGTCACAGTGAAATACAAGCTTGGAATACTGCAATTATATTCTGGCTTAAAAAAAACACCCATTTTTGGAAAGACCCTACACCTGGGGCCTTTGCTGCATTTGTCACTGTTAAATACAATTTTGAAATACTGCAATAATACTCTGGGTTTAAAAAAACACCCATTTTTGGCAAGACCCTACATATAGAGCCTTTGCTGCATTTGTCACAGTGAAATACAAACTTGAAATATTGCAATTATATTCTGGGTTTAAAAAAACACCAATTTTTTGCAAAACTCTACATCGGGGGCCTTTGCTGCATTTGTCACAGTGAATTACAAGCTTGAAATACTGCAATCATATTCTGGGTTTAACCACCTCAGGACCGCCGTATGCAGGATTGCATCCTGGCGGCGGCCCTGTTATTCCTCCTGGACGCGCCGGCGCGTCCTCTCGCGAGACGCGTCCTCTCGTGAGACACGAGATTTAGTCCCCAGCCTGCCAGCTAATGATCGTCGCTGGCAGGCTGGTGATTTTCAAAAAATCTAATCACAAGCCAGTTAACACATTATATTTATAAATATAATGTGTTAAATGGCTTCTGTGCTCCTCTGCTGGTCCTTTTCGTCGGTTGTTCCCAGCAGAGGAGCACACATCACTGTGAGTATCACTGTGAGTACACACCAACACTACACTTAGCACCAGATAACCCCCCATCACCCCAATTAACCCCTTGATCACCCCTTGATCACCCCTGTCAATCACCTAGTGAAAGGGAAAGAAGTGATCAGTGTACAGTCGTGGCCAAAAGTTTTCAGAATGACACAAATATTAGTTTTCACAAAGTTTGCTGCTAAACTGCTTTTAGATCTTTGTTTAAGTTGTTTCTGTGATGTAGTGAAATATAATTACACGCACTTTATACGTTTCAAAGGCTTTTATCGACAATTACATGACATTTATGCAAAGAGTCAGTATTTGCAGTGTTGGCCCTTCTTTTTCAGGACCTCTGCAATTCGACTGGGCATGCTCTCAATCAACTTCTGGGCCAACTCCTGACTGATAGCAACCCATTCTTTCATAATTACTTCTTGGAGTTTGTCAGAATTAGTGGGTTTTTGTTTGTCCACCCGCCTCTTGAGGATTGACCACAAGTTCTCAATGGGATTAAGATCTGGGGAGTTTTTAGGCCATGGACCCAAAATGTAAACGTTTTGGTCCCCGAGCCACTTAGTTATCACTTTTTCCATCGTGCTGGAAAATGCATTGTTCTTCACCAAACTGTTGTTGGATTGTTGGAAGAAGTTGTTGTTGGAGGGTGTTTTGGTACCATTCTTTATTCATGGCTGTGTTTTTGGGCAAAATTGTGAGTGAGCCCACTCCCTTGGATGAGAAGCAACCCCACACATGAATGGTCTCAGGATGCTTTACTGTTGGCATGACACAGGGCTGATGGTAGCGCTCACCTTTTCTTCACCAGACAAGCCTTTTTCCAGATGCCCCAAACAATCGGAAAGAGGCTTCATTGGAGAATATGACTTTGCCCCAGTCCTCAGCAGTCCATTCACCATACTTTCTGCAGAAGATCAATCTGTCCCTGATGTTTTTTTTGGAGATAAGTGGCTTCTTTGCTGCCCTTCTTGACACCAGGCCATCTTCCAAAAGTCTTCGCCTCACTGTGCGTGCAGATGCGCTCACACCTGCCTGCTGCCATTCCTGAGCAAGCTCTGCACTGGTGGCACTCCGATCCCGCAGCTGAATCCTCTTTAGGAGATGATCCTGGCGCTTGCTGGACTTTCTTGGACGCCCTGAAGCCTTCTTAACAAGAATTTAACCTCTTTCCTTGAAGTTCTTGATGATCCTATAAATTGTTGATTGAGGTGCAATCTTAGTAGCCACAATATCCTTGCCTGTGAAGCCATTTTTATGCAACGCAATGATGGCTGCACGCGTTTCTTTGCAGGTCACCATGGTTAACAATGGAAGAACAATGATTTCAAGCACCACCCTCCTTTTAACATGTCAAGTCTGCCATTTTAACCCAATCAGCCTGACATAATGATCTCCAGCCTTGTGCTCGTCAACATTCTCACCTGAGTTAACAAGACGATTACTGAAATGATCTCAGCAGGTCCTTTAATGACAGCAATGAAATGCAGTGGAATGATTTTTTGGGGATTAAGTTAATTTTCATGGCAAAGAAGGACTATGCAATTCATCTGATTACTCTTCATAACATTCTGGAGTATATGAAAATTGCTGTTATAAAAACTTAAGCAGCAACTTTTCCAATTTCCAATATTTATGTAATTCTCAAAACATTTGGCCACGACTGTAAATTGTCACTTTTTCTTTTCACTAGTATTGACGGTTAGGTTTAGGATAGTTTAGGCCCCTTTGTTAGGTAGTTAGCGTTGGTTAGCGCCCAGCCCACCGCACCGCAGTCACTGATTCGCTGATTAGCGTATCGCTAATCAGCATTGGTACTTTTATAGTATCTGTAAGTGATCAGAACTGATCACAGTCAGATCTATAATAGTATTAGTGTCACCTTAGTTCGCCCTCCACCCAAAACGCCTGATCGGTCGCCCACATGTGCGTTCACCCACGCCCGCCCCGCCGCAGACAAAGTTTTTAATTTTTTTTTATCACTGCACATTCACTTTACAAGCGCTGCGGCGCAAAAAAAAAATCTGTTTTGATATTTTTTATCAATCGCAGCGGCTTCCGGTACTTCGCTAGCCTCCCATTTGTAAGACAGACTTGCTTTTTTTCTTGGGTAGTCTCAGGGAATACCCCCTAAATTTAGTTGACCAAATGGCAAATAAGGGGTATTCTTCTGAAGAGGCCTCAGGATTCTGACCCAGTCGGATGAGGAATGGGAACCCTCATCTGACGAATCTATCGGGTCAGAATATGAACCTGTAGAAAGCAGTGGCAGTCTGACCCAAAGTTCGGACTAGGAGGTTGAGGTCCCTGATACCACCAGGCGTACACGGCCCCGTGTTGCTAGACCACAGGTTGCGCAGGATCCGCTTCAAGGGCAGCAGAGTGGGGCTGGCGCTGTCGGATTATGTGGGTGAGGCATACACCAGCAGCGCAGCCCATCCTGGACCTAGTACCAGCACTGCCGTACAACATGGTGAAGTGGCGAGCACCAGAAGGGCACTTGAAGTTGGTACGGTGGCACGTGCATTAGTTCCCCCGTTGCAGCCACCGCACAGACAGGCCCATAGAGCCCCTAGAGTCTCTGAGGTGCTGGCAAACCCTGATTGGCAGCCCCCAACTTCAGCCGCACCAGTAGTTCCCCCTTTCACCGCCCAGTCTGGAGTTCGGGTTGAGACAGCTTAGATCGGATCGGCACTGTTTTTTTTTGAGCTGTTCTTGACTGGGGAGCTCTTGGACTTAGTCGTGGCAGAAACAAACCGATATGCCACTGAATTTATAGCCGCCAACCCGGGAAGCTTTTATGCCCAGTCTTTCTGGTGGAAACGCGTCCAAGTTTCCAAATTTAAAACTTTTCTGGGCCTTCTCCTCCACACGGGCCTGACAAAAAAACATGAATTGCGGTCATATTGGTCCACGAACCCAATTCATCACATGCCCATGTTCTCTGCTGCCATGTCCAGGACACGATTTGAGACCATCCTGCGTTTTCTGCACCCAGCTTTTGACCGGCTCCACAAATTTCGGCCCCTCATAGACCACACCTTAACACCAAATTTGCAGATTTGTATACCCCTGAGCAAAACATCTGCATAGACGAGTCCATTATACATTTTACCGGGCGCCTTGGCTTCAAACAATACATCCCAAGCAAGCGCGCCCTGTATGGGGTCAAATTGTATAAGCTCTGTGAAAGGGCCACAGGCTATACGCACAAATCTCGTGTCTATGAGGATAAAGATCAGACCCTGGAGCTGGTCGGTTGCCCTGACTACCTGGGGAGCAGTGGGAAGACAGTCTGGGACTTGGTATCACCCTTTTTGGCAAGGGGTACCATCTTTATGTGTACAATTTTTACACAAGTGTGCCCCTCTTCAGGCATTTGTTTTTAGAACAGATTGGCTGCTGTGGCACCGCGCGACCTAGTCGCCAGGGCTTCCCCCAACGGCTCGTTGCTACTCGTCTTGCAAGGGGGGAGAGGGCTGCCTTGTGTAACGAAGAACTGCTCGTGGTGAAATGGAGAGACAAGCGTGACGTTTACATGCTCTCCTCCATTCAAGCAGACACGACAATCCAAATTGAACGAGCAACCCGTATCATTGAAAAGCCCATCTCGGTCCATGACTATAATTTGCTCATGGGAGGGGTGGACTTCAATGACCAGATGTTGGCTCCTTATTTACTTTCCCGCAGGACCAGACGCTGGTATAAGAAGGTGTCTGTATATTTAATTCAATTGGCGATGTACAATAGTTTTGTTCTCTACAGTAAGGCTGGGAGAACAGGATCCTTCCTCAAATTTCAGGAAGAAATCATCGAGAACCTCCTGTATCCAGGAGGTTCCGTGGCCCCAACCACCAGTGTAGTGAGCCGTCTACACGAGCGACATTTCCCCAGTGTCGTTTCTGGTACCTCAACCCAAGCGCCACCCTGAAAAAAATGTTGTGTCTGTAGCAGGAGTGGAATAAGGCGTGACACCCGCTATTTCTGTCCTGACTGCCCTGACCACCCTGCCCTATGCTTAGGGGAGTGTTTCCGGAAGTACCACACACAGGTACACTTAGCATAGGGATTGCGTTACACAGGACAGGCACACAGGGCTGTTAGGGCCCTTTCACTCACAGCTGCTGCACACCTCTCCTTTCACCTGGGACAAAGTGCATAATGTACTTCGCCACATCTCTGGGCGGTTTGCGCTTTGCACATTGTCCCATGGGGAAGGAGAGGTTTGTCCTATAAAGGTAAAAAAAAAAAAATCACAGGTAAGCAAAAAAGTTAAGGTTCTGTTCAAAAAGTTAAATAAAGTTTATAAAAGTTAATGTTCCGTTCAAATGTTATATAAACTCAATGTTAATAAATTTATTGCGTTGAGGCCTGGTTTTTTCTTTTTTCTTTTTTTTTTACCTTCTAGGTGGACCAACCGATGAACGAGCTGCAGCACTGATGTGCATTCTGACAGAAGCATTGCGCTGCTGTCAGATTACACAAAAGTCGGTGTATGCGGCGCTGCAAAACGAGATTTCTCCTCTGCAGTAAAAAAGATACGTTTGCCGAGGCATATAAGCTGAGGGGCGGTGTTCATATGCTTTGGCAAACACTTTGTATATATATAAAAAAAATAAAAAATACCGGCAATGATTTATTCATCCACAACGATTGATGTGAATGGAGAAATCGGGTTTGCCAGGGCATACGGGCTGAGTGGGTTTGGATGTTGGGCGGAGCTCCTATGTCCTGGCTAGTGTTGATCACGAATATTCGAATTTCGAATTTTTATCGCAAATATAGGTACTTCGAAAATTTACGAATATTTTGAATATAGTGATATATATTTGTAATTTCGAATATTCGATTTTTTTTTTTATATTCAATTTTTTTTTTCAAATCAGTACACATGATCCCTCCCTGCTTCTAGCTTGTGGGCCAATAAGAAGGCTGCAATATACTTGACTTTAGGAGTAGTGTTGTTTGCGAATTTTGCTCTATATTATATTTTTTTCGAATATTCAATATTGCTATATATTATTGTTTTAGTAATATAGCGAATATTCGAAAAAAAACGAATATAGAGCAATTTAGCTAATATAGTGCTATAATCTTTTTTTTTATAGTTGTAATTTTTTTCCAATCTGATCTTCAGATGAGAAAAAAATTACAACTATTAGACAAAGAAGATTATAGCACTATATTAGCTATATTGCTCTATATTCGTTTTTTTCGAATATTCGCTATATTGCTATATATTCTTGTTTTAGAATATTACGAATAGCTAATTAGAAGAAGAAGTCTGGAATCCAAATGTGTTAAAAATGCCCTGTGAAATCCTAAAAGTGCTCTTTAGAATTTGGGCCCCTTTGCCCACCTAGGCTGCAAAAAAGTGTCACACATATGGTATTGCCGTACTCAGGAGAAGTAGGGCAATGTGTTTTGGGGTGTCTTTTTACATATACCCATGCTGGGTGAGAGAAATATCTCTCTAAAAGACAACTTTTTCCATTTTTTTATACAAAGTTGTCAATTTAGAGAGATATTTCTCTCACCCAGCATAGGTATATGTAAAATGACACCCCAAAACACATTCCCCTACTTCTCCTGAGTATGGCGATACCACATGTGTGACACTTTTTTGCAGCCTAGGTGGGCAAAGGGGCCCAAATTCTAAAGAGCACCTTTAGGATTTCACAGGGCATTTTTAACACATTTGGATTTCAAACTACCTCTCACGCATTAGGGCCCCTAAAATGCCAGGGCAGTATAACTACCCCACAAGTGACCCCATTTTGGAAAGAAGACACCCCAAGGTATTTTGTGATTGGCATAGTGAGTTCATGGAAGTTTTTATTTTTTGTCACAAGTTAGTGGAATATGAGACTTTCTAAGAAAAAAATAAATCATCATTTTCCGCTAACTTGTGATAAAAAATAAAAAGTTCTATGAACTCACTATGCCCATCAGCAAATACCTTAGGGTATCTACTTTCCGAAATGGGTCATTTGTGTTTTTTTTTTTACTGTCTGGCCATTTGTAGAACCTCAGGAAACATGACAGGTGCTCAGAAAGTCAGAGCTGCTTCAAAATGCGGAAATTCACATTTTTGTACCATAGTTTGTAAACGCTATAACTTTTGCGCAAACCAATAAATATACACTTATTGCATTTTTTTTTATCAAAGACATGTAGAACAATAAATTTAGAGAAAAATTTATATATAAATGTAGTTTTATTTGAAAAATTTTACAACTGAAAGTGAAAAATGTCATTTTTTTGCAAAAAAATCTGTAAATTTTGATTAATAACAAAAAAAGTAAAAATGTCAGCAGCCATGAAATACCACCAAATGAAAGCTCTATTAGTGAGAAGAAAAGGAGGTAAAATTAATTTGGGTGGTAAGTTGTATGACCGAGCAATAAACCATGAAAGTAGTGTAGTGCAGAATTGTAAAAAGTGGTCTGGTCATTAAGGGTGTTTAAGTAGTGTCTCATTGAGCCTCCATCGGAATTCCGATTTTCGGCCTATTGGGTATCACCATAGACAGGAATACAGGAGCATGGTCAGATAATAGAATATTACCAATATTCGAGGAGATACAGTATTGGAGGGATTGCACTTTGAGAAATATATAATCTAATCTCTGGTAGGTTTTGTGGGCCGCTGAGTAGAAAGAGTAGTCTTTATCATTTGGGTGCATAGACCGCCAAACATCTACAAAACCTGCCTGTGTTAATGTAGTATTCATTTTTTGTAGGGCGGTATTGGATAGGGCAGAAGACCCTGTGGAGGAGTCTTAATGTAAGATTTAATCCCCATTCAGAATAACAATGCCCTCCTCAAAATCTTTCAGCACTGTCAAGGCTGCAATAAGCCATGGAACCTGAGACACATTTGGGGCATAAACATTATCAAAAGTGTACATTTGTGGACCTATTGTTCCTTTAACATATATATATATATATAGACCATCTGTATCAGTCAGCGGGGAGAAATGGACGAACAGCGTATTTTTATGGAACGCTATGCTTACTCCTTTGGATGCTGCTCTTGGCGATGTGCTGTGGAACCACTGGTTATATAACATATGTGATCGTTTAGGGACATGATTTGCGCGAAAATGCATTTCTTGCAGACATGCTACTTGAACCTTACGTTTATGTAAAAAGTGACATATTTGGCTCCTTTTTTGAGGAGCGTTAAGGCCCTTTACATTGTACGAGCAGATTTGTAGACTAGCCATAGTTAAAGCAGATAGGACCATATCTCTTAGACCCAGCTAGAGATCTCAATGTGTATATTGTGGAGGGAATAGGGGGTAGGAAAGACAAGGGAAGAGAGGGAGGGGAACATTTGATCCATTTCCACGGATCTAAAAATATAATCACATTAATCATTGAAGGTACTGATAACATACTTGATAAAAAGTATTGAGAGCAATTAACTCGTTAACTCGGGGAGGGGAGCTATTCTGAAGGATCGGGCACCCTCCCGAGCTAGCTGTAATGGGTTATCAACAATCTGAGCATGTAACTTACAAAATGTAATAACATAAAACTGTCACTAGGTGTCGCCACATGTTATGGAAATACTTCTTTAAGGTAGACCTAGTAAGTCTGGAGAATTTTAACCGTTTGTGGTAAAGAAGAAAACTAGTGGTGAAAAGCAAACAATGCTAACTTGCTATATGGGTGGACAAGTGTAAATGGAAACCTGTCAGTTCTCACATTAATATCAAGGTACATGATACTTGACCCTTCTTGCACCGTTCAGTGATCTGGCACTCCCGCGGCACTCATCTCGGATCTGGTCAAAGCTTTAGCTTTATGTCGTATGCTTCTGTGGCGTTTGGGAGAGTTCACTTACCACGTATCGTAGGCCGGTATAGAGGTGGTAATGATGAGATATTTTGTGCGAGGCACCTGTCACCAAGAGCGTCACATACTCTAGGCAAATCTGCATGAGATCTGACTACTTGTTTTCTGTTAGGCGTATTGATCAGTAAACCAAAAGGATGTAGCCATCTATATGTAATCTTCTTCTGATTCAGGACTTCTAAGAGAGGTTTTAGTTGTCTCCGCTTTCCAAGCGTCATTGGAGATAAGTCCTGGTATAAGGCCACAAGAGCTCCTTCTATCTCTGCCGACCGATTCGCCCGCGCTGCGATTATAAGTTACTCTTTGACTTGGAAGTGCGCAAGATGACAAATAACATCTCTAGGGGGATCTTGTGGTTTAGGCAGCGGCCGAAGTGCTCTATGCACCCTGTCCATCTCAAATTTGTCAGTCGGCAGATCAGGTAATAGGCACATGAAAAATCTCTGTACCTCTTGCGCCAGTGTTTCTGTGCTGACGGACTCTGGGATCCCTTTCAGGCGTATGTTATTGCGCCTCGCTCTGTTGTCCTGGTCTTCCACCAGTGAGTAGAGATAGTTAACTTGCGCTTGAGTGTTGTCCAGGTTGCCTGCTACCCGACCATGAAAGTCCAGTGAGGCTTTCTGTGCTGTTTCCAGATCGTCCATCCGGACATTGAGCTGATGCATATCTTTCTTTATGTCTGCTAGATCGCTGCGGATGGGCTCCAGCGCTTCTGCTAGCAAAGATTTCATAAAGCTCCTAGATAGAAGTAAGTCTTCCTGGGCTGTAAAGTCTTCTCTTTCACTGTCTTCCTCGGCTTCTGAATCTACATCAGTTCCCGCCGGGATAGATATCTGGTGCGTGGCGGCCATCTTGGAATCATAACGGACCCCAGATTTTTTTATAAATTTGTCAAGATCCCCTTGGTTTAGAGCTTGTTTCATCTTCCCTGGGGTCTCCTTAGACTTTTCTTTTATGGTCTTTCCCATTATTATGCAGAAAAAGTGCTGTTTGTAGCTCGGTTGAGCCCGGATTGCAGCAGAGCTCTCTAGCACGCCTGCATCCGGCTCTGCTGCCAGGCTCTTCCCCATCGGGCGGGTCTTTAAACATGGCGCCCGATCTGTGCGCCAGAGCTGCAGGTGACTGCCTGCTTCTTATAGCAGACACCAGCGGCTCATGTCTGCTACCGGCAGTAATGCCTATCGCGGACATTTAACCCCTCAGGATTGACCACGGCATCTAAGCGTGCTGAAAACTGAAAGCACGTGCTTCCGGTGGTGCACAGGCTCCCCCGTGCGGCGATCGGAGGAGCCGGAGCTTGTGGGCAGCAGCCCCTGTCTTTGTGAATGACAGGAGGCTGCTGCATAGTATTTCCTATGGAGCACTTGCCTGTATTAGGGCTCCAGGAGGAAGGTAGTAAAATCATCATAGATGCCAATGCTAGTGCATTGGAGTCTATGAGACTAGCAATCTAATGATTGATTGTTATAGTTCCCTATGGGAAAAAAAACAAAATTCTAATCACCCCCCTTTTCCTAAAATAAAATAATATATATAAATAAATAAATATATAAATAAATAAATAAAATAAAAAATAATAAAAAAAACAATATATATATATATATATATATATATATATACAGTACAGACCAAAAGTTTGGACACACCTTCTCATTCAAAGAGTTTTCTTTATTTTCATGACTATGAAGGCATCAAAACTATGAATTAACACATGTGGAATTATATACATAACAAACAAGTGTGAAACAACTGAAAATATGTCATATTCTAGGTTCTTCAAAGTAGCCACCTTTTGCTTTGATTACTGCTTTGCACACTCTTGGCATTCTCTTGATGAGCTTCAAGAGGTAGTCCCCTGAAATGGTCTTCCAACAGTCTTGAAGGAGTTCCCAGAGATGCTTAGCACTTGTTGGCCCTTTTGCCTTCACTCTGCGGTCCAGCTCACCCCAAACCATCTCGATTGGGTTCAGGTCCGGTGACTGTGGAGGCCAGGTCATCTGGCGCAGCACCCCATCACTCTCCTTCATGGTCAAATAGCTCTTACTTTCAAAGTTTTCCCAATTTTTCGGCTGACTGACTGACCTTCATTTCTTAAAGTAATGATGGCCACTCGTTTTTCTTTGCTTAGCTGCTTTTTTCTTGCCATAATACAAATTATAACAGTCTATTCAGTAGGACTATCAGCTGTGTATCCACCTGACTTCTCCTCAACGCAACTGATGGTCCCAACCCCATTTATAAGGCAAGAAATCCCACTTATTAAACCTGACAGGGCACACCTGTGAAGTGAAAACCATTTCAGGGGACTACCTCTTGAAGCTCATCAAGAGAATGCCAAGAGTGTGCAAAGCAGTAATCAAAGCAAAAGGTGGCTACTTTGAAGAACCTAGAATATGACATATTTTCAGTTGTTTCACACTTGTTTGTTATGTATATAATTCCACATGTGTTAATTCATAGTTTTGATGCCTTCAGTGTGAATGTACAATTTTCATAGTCATGAAAATATAGAAAACTCTTTGAATGAGAAGGTGTGTCCAAACTTTTGGTCTGTACTGTATATATATATAAATAAATATTAAAATAAAAGAACGAAAAAAATAAAAAAAATACACATCATGGATGTCACGATGTGAATAAAAGCCCATAGTATAAAAATCTAAAAATATATTCCCTATACGGCAAACAGCAAAACAGAAAAAAGCATCCAAATGGCCGATTCGCCGTTTTTCGCTTCATTTTCTACAATTTTTTTTATAAAAAGTGATCAAAAAGTCATACACACACCAGAATGGTATTAATAAAAAATTCAGATCTCCCCGCAAAAAAATCTGCCCCATACAGCTCCATACACATAATTACAAAAAAGTTATAGGCGTCAAAATACAGCGACAAAAAAATAAAACAAATTTATTTATCACTATCAAAACGCAAGAAAAACTATACATATAAGGTATCGCCGGATTCGTACTGACCTGTAGAATAAAAGTAGCCAGTCAGTTTTATTGTACATCGAACGTCGTAAATAAAAAAAACGTAAAACTGTTGTGGAATTGCTGTTTTTTTGCAATTTCACCCCATTTGGAATTTGTTTCCCGCTTCCCACTACATCATATGCAATATTAAATGGTGGCGTTGAAAAGTACAACTTGTCCCGCAGAAATCAAGCCCTCATATGTCTATGTGAAAAGACAAATAAAAAAGTTATGGCTCTGGGAAGGCAGGGAGTGCAAAACAAAAACGCAAAAAAACAAAACAAAAAACTTCGGGCGTGAAAGGGTTAATGTATAGATATGGTCTTATTTAGACCCATTGGAAGACCAGTCAACTGTTATAACCCTTCATGTCCCAATACATGTGCAATGAAGTAGGAGGTGAAGTACAGGTTCACTTGGTGAGGACATGGGAAATAGGATTTGAAATAAAAAGGAAAGGGACACTAAGTCCCCAGACATGTGCAACGGTAGTGATGAGCGAGCATGCTCGGCCGAATACCTGTTCGGCTCGACCATCGCTATGCTCGGCACTAGAGTTGAGCTGACACCTGGATGTTCGGGTTTGACGGGTTCGGCCGAACTTCACAAAAAAGTTTGAGTTCGGGACCCGAACTTGACCTGAACTTGACCCCAAACTCGAACACCATTGAAGTCAATAGGGACCCAAACTTTTGAGCACTAAAATGGCTCTAAAATTGTCATGGAAAGAGCTAGAGGGCTGCAAATGGCATCAAAATGTGGTTAAGAGCATGGCAACTGTTCTGCAAACAAATGTGGATAGGGAAATGACTTATGACTACAAATAACATAAAATACATAAAAATAAAAAATAATAATCTTGATCTAGGAGGAGGAGGTCCATATGGAGTAGAAGGTTGAGAAGGCAGTGGATGTGGTAGTGTAGGTGGAAGCGGCGGTGGAGGAGGTAGTCACTAGCCAACACAGTTTTTTTTTGTTAAAATTTGGGTAAACCCCAAAACATTGGGAAATATAACCTGTGATAACCCCCTCCAGCCGTGCTAAACAAACGTTCAAACGATACACTGGCTGCAGGGTAGGCCAGCACCTCCAAGGCGTAAAGGGCAAGCTCAGGCCATGTGCCCAATTTGGACACCCAGAAGTTGAAGGGGCAGACCCATCAGTCTGTACGTGTAGGCGTGTGCACACATACTGCTCCACCATGTCGCACGTCACTGTGATGTCCACGATCCAATTGGATATCTTCTCTATCAATTTTCGATGTTCTTTTCTGCGCCTACCATGTTGATCACGGTTAGAGGCGAATCAGGGTTCCACCCCGGAGGGGGAGCGTGAGAAAGAGAGACCACATCCAAGGGAGATCAATGGATGAAATTTAATTGTGATTGAGCGGAAATGTGGGAGAAGCTATTAAAACTGAAGAATTGAAGGAAAGGAGGGGGCGTGCGGCAATTACCCACTACCGACTAGGGGAGGTAGTGACGATAAATAACAATACAGGACTCTTAAGATGCCCTGTTATTGGAATGATTAATAAAAAAATTATAGGGAATGTCATGTATTTTGGATTTGGAAACGTTGAGAGGCCCTGCTGCCACTTTGTTGACTCTAGATAACTTCTGCAAAGAAAAAGGGGGTCAGTCAGCACATCCCAATACGCAGGAGCACGTTGCTATGGCTGAGAACAACACTGTAAAACAAAACATGCAATGCAACAGCTCTCTGCAAACCAAATAAAGTACAAAAATGCATAATAATTGCTAGTGCTATACTTATAAATTAGAGATGCTTGGCAAATCATTTTGTACAAGATTATTTGACAGTCTGCCGCACGTCAAGGTGATCTCTGTAAGACGGGTTCCTAACACTAAATTCTACCTGTTATGTGCCATGACGGCTACCATACAATTAAGGGAGTGTAGGTTCCACATGCATGCTGGGCCTTCTTTAATTTCTGTCATTTTTGGTGTGAAAATGGCCTCCATTATATCCAAGGAATGCAGGTACCAACATGCATGCCGGGCCCACTCCACACCACTCCTGCTGCCAAATGGCCACCAAAGAATGCAATGAGAGTCCACAACTATATCTCTATGTGAGGGAGAGCAGGCCAAGCTATATACTCACACTAATTAAAATCAGCCTATGGGGCAGTCGAGCTGGTCAGGAGTGCACGACTGAGGTGTCAGCCACACCTCCAGTACAAACTGCAAAGAAAAATGGGGTCAGTCAGCACATCCCAATGTGCAGGAGCACGTTGCTGACCAGCTCGTCTGCCCCATAGGCTGATTTTAATTAGTGTGAGTATATAGCGTGTGGCCTGCTCTCCCTCATTCACTGGAAGCCATTTGGCACCAGGAGAGATATAGTTGTGGACTCTCATTGCATTCTTTGGTGGCCTTTTGGCACCAGGAGTGGTGTGGAGTGGGCCCGGCATGCATGTTGTTACCTGCATTCCTTGGATATAATGGAGGCCATTTTGGCACCAAAAATGACTGAAATTAAAGCAGGTCCAACATGCATGTGGAACCTACACTCCCTGAATTGTATGGTAGCCATCATGGCACATAACAGGTAGAATTTAGTGTTAGGAACCCGTCTTAAAGAGATAGCCTTGACGTGCGGCAGACGGGCTCAAATAATTTTGTACAAAATGATTTGCCAAGCATCTCTAATTTCTAAGTATAGCACTAGCAATTATTATGCATTTTTGTACTTTATTTGGTTTGCAGAGAGCTGTTGCATTGCATGTTTTGTTTTACAGTCTAGATAACTTCTGCCTGATCGCACGTCCCTTTGATGTCCACCATCCATTTGGATATCTTCTCTATCAACTTTCGATGTTCTTTTCTGAGCCTACAATGTTGATCACGGTTATCAGCAAATCAGGGTTCCATGCCGGAGAGGGAGCGTGAGAAAGAGAAACCACACCCAAGGGAGGTTAATTGTTTCAAATTAAATATGATAGAGTGGAAATGTGGGACAAATTATTGAAGCGCAAAGGTGGGACAAACTATTGAAGCGCAAAGGTGGGACAACTTGTTAAAGTTTAAGCATTGAATGAAAGGAGGTGGCGTGCATCAATTAAAGAAGAATTTCTGAAATGTTATTCCCTGTCACCTTTGCAGAGCAGGGGTTTCTATCCGGCAAATTTGTAAAATGTCACCTGACAATGTAACAGATGAATTTTTGAAATTTATGTTCCTGTCACCTATGCAGAGGTGCCCCTGTGACATCCACCATCCATTTGGATATCTTCTCTATCAACTTTCGATGTTCTTTTCTGAGCCTACCATGTTGATCACGGTTATCGGCGAATCAGTGTTCCACGCCGGAGAGGGAGCGTGAGATAGAGAAACCACATCCAAGGGATGTTAATTGTTTCAAATTAAATATGATAGAGTTGAAATGTGGGACAAATTATTGAAGCACAAATGTGGGACAAATTATTGAAGCGCAAATGTGTGACAACTTGTTAAAGTTTAAGCATTGAATGAAAGGAGGTGGCGTGCATCAATTAAAGAAGAATTTCTGAAATGTTATTCCCTGTCACCTATGCAGAGCAGGGGTTTCTATCCAGCAAAATTTGTAAAATGTCACATGACAATGTAACAGACTAATTTCTTAAATTTATGTTCCTGTCAGCTATGCATAGGTGCGCCTGTGACGTCCACCATCCATTTGGATATCTTCTCTATCAACTTTCGATGTTCTTTTCTGAGCCTACCATGTTGATCACGGTTATCGGCGAATTAGGGTTCCATGCCGGAGAGGGAGTGTGAGAAAGGGAGACCTCATGCAAGGATGGTCAATGGCTGCAATGGGATGAAGCATAAATGTGGGACAAATTATTAAAGCAGAAGGATCGAATGAAAGGGCCAATTAAAGACGAATTTTAGAAATTAAAGTCCCTGTCACCTATGCAGAGTAGGGGTTTTTTATCGCTAGAAATAGGTTAATGTCACCCACCAATGGAACAGATTATTTTTAAAAAATTCTGTCCCTGTCACCTATGCAGATCAGGGCTTTATTCACGTCCAAAATTGTAAAATGTCAACCCAATAATGTAACAGAAAAATTAGTGAAATTTATTAACCTATCTACTAGGTAGAGCAGGGGTCTATGACAGAAAAAAATTGTTTAATGTCACCCGAAAATGTAAAAGAAAAATTTGTGAAATTTGTTAAGCTGTCAACTAGGTATAGCAGTGGTATATCATACCCAAAATTTGGTGAATTTCACACTAAAATTTACCAGACAAATTAGTGAATTATTTTTACCTGTCTACTAGGTATAGCAGTGGTATATCACACCCAAAAATTGGTGAAGCTCACCCGAAAATGTAACAGACAAATGAGTGAAATGACATCAATTAAAATAAAATACGTACAAAAAAAAACAACTTGATTTATGAAGTGGAGGTCCATATGGAGTAGGAGTTTGAGGAGGCGGTGGACGTAGCTGTGTAGGTGGAAGCAGCGGTAGAGGAGGACGAGGTAGCCAACACTGGTTTTTGGCATTCATTTTTATTTTTTTAATTAGGGTACACTCCAAAAGAGTGTGAAATATCCAAAATACAAGAATGAGCAATTGTGCTGTATTAGAACAATGGCTGGTTAAGGCCGGTATATATGTCTATTCTGCACAAGGTACGGACAAGTCCTCTGGGATCCATGCCTGGTTCATTTTAATGAACGTGAGCTTGTCCACATTGGCTGTAGACAGGCGGCTGCGCTTGTCTGTGATGACGCCCCCTGCCGTGCTAAACACACGTTCAGATAATAGACTGGCTGCAAGGCAGGCCAGCACCTCCAAGGCGTAAAGGGCAAGCTCAAGCCATGTGCCCAATTTGGAGACCCAGAAGTTGAAGGGGGCAGACCCATCATTCAGTACGGGTAGGCGTGTGCATACATACTGCTCCACCATGTTGGTGAAATGCTCTTGCTAAGACGTTCCATATCAGCTGGTGGTGCTGGTTGTTGTGGCGTGCTGACATTTCGGCCATGCTAACCCTACCTTCTGAGGTGCTGGTGGTGCCCCAGTTGTGTTGGCGACCATTTCATCCTCCTCTGCCTTCGCCTTGTGCTTCCACTGTGCCCCCGCTGTCAGGTGGGAATGCCACCAGCAGCGCGTCTACCAGTGTGCACTTGTATTCGCACATCTTGCGATCACGCTCCAGTGACGGAATTAAGAATGGTACGTTGTCCTTGTAATGGGGATCCAGCAGCGTGGCCACCCAGTAATCAGCACAAGTTAGAATGTGGGCACCACGGCGGTCGTTGCGGAGACACTGCAGCATGTAATCGCTCATGTGTGCCAGGCTGCCCAGAGGCAACGAAAAGCTGTCCTCTGTGGGAGGTGTATCGTCTGTATCCTCTGTATCCCCCCAGCCACGCATGAGTGATGGCCATGAGCTGGTCTGGGTGCCACCCTGCTGTTAACATGGTTCCTCCTCCTCTATCTCCTCCTCCTCATCCTCCACCAGAACTGTGCCATGGCTGGACAATTGTGTACCTGGCGTTTGTGGGTGCAGGAACCCACCCTCGGAGCCACTTGGGAATGACTGGCCGGAAACCCTATGAAATGATCCCTCTTCCTCCTCCTCCTGTGCCACATCCTCTTCCAGCGTTTTTGCAAGGAGGCATAGAAGTGGGATAGTAACGCTGAAAACGGCATTATCGGCACTGGTCATGTTGGTGGAGTACTCGAAACAGCACAACAAGGAACACAAGTCTCGCATGGAGGCCCAGTCATTGGTGGTGAAGTGGTGCTGTTTAGCAGAGCGACTCACTCGTGCGTGCTGCAGCTGAAACGCCACTATCGCCTGCTGCTGATCGCACAGTCTGGCCAGCATGTGCAAGGTGGAGTTCCACCTTGTGGGCACGTCGCATATGAGGCGGTGAGCGGGAAGGCAGAAGTTACGCTGCAGCGCTGACAGGCGAGCAGCAGCAGGGTGAGAATGCAGAAAGCGCGCACAGATGGCCCGCACTTTATGCAGCAGCTCTGAAATATCGGGGTAATATTTAAGGAATCTCTGCACCATCAAATTCAGCACATGCGCCAGGCAAGGGATGTGTGTTAAATCGGCTAGTCCCAGGGCTGCTACGAGATTTTGCCCATTATCGCACACCACCAGGCCGGGCTTGAGGCTCACTGGCATCAACCACTCATCAATCTGTTGTTCAAGGCCCGTCCACAGCTCCTGCGCGGTGTGGGGTTTGTCCCCCAAACAGATAAGTTTTAAAACTGCCTGCTGTCGTTTACCCCTGGCTGTGCTGAAGTTGGTGGTGAAGGTGTTACGCTGACCAGATGAGGAGCCGGTAGAGGATGAGGAAGCGGAGTAGGAGGAGGAAGCAACAGGAGGCAAACTGAAGAACCCTGCAATCCTCGGTGGTGGAAGGACATGCGCTAAACTGCTATCCAACTCAGGCCCAGCCGCCACTGCATTTACCCAGTGTGCTGTTATGGAGATATAACGTCCCTGACCGTGCTTACTGGTCCACGTATCCATAGTGAGGTGCACCTTGCCACAGATGGCATTGTGCAGTGCACACCTGATTTTGTGCCACACTTGGTTGTGCAGGGAAGGGATGGCTCACCTGGAAAAGTAGTGGCGGCTGGGCACGACGTACTGTGGGACATCCACAGCCATAAGGCCTTTAAAACTCTCTGTCTCCACCAGACGGAATGACAGCACTTCAAAGGCCAGTAATTTTGAAATGCTGGCATTCAGGGCCAGGGATTGCGGGTGGGTAGGGGGGTACTTCCTCTTCCGCTCCAGTGTTTGGGAGATGGAGAGCTGAAAGCTGCCGTGGGACATTGTGGAGATGCTTGGTGACCCAGGTGGTGGTGTTGCTGGCACTCCAGAGGTGGATGAAGAGGCCGAGACTGCAGCAGAAGAGGAAGCAGGAGGAGCCAGAGACCTTTCTTGGTTTTTGAGGTGTCTACTCCACTTCAGCTCGTGCTTTGCTCTTAAATGCCTGGTCATGCAGGTTGTGCTCAGGTTGAGAATGTTTATGCCTCCCTTCAGGCTCTGATTGCACAGCATGAAAACTACTCGTGTCTTGTCGTCAGCTCATTGTCTGAAGAACTGCCATTCCAGGGAACTCCTTGGAGATGGCTTAGGTGTGCTCGGTCCTTTGCTGCGCTTTTGAACCCTGCTCCCTCTTCTACTGTGCTGGTGGCTCTGTGCGACCACCTCCTCTTCCTGCGAACTACACAGGTCACTCGCATGACCTTGATTCCATGTGGGGTCGAGGACCTCATCATCCTCCACATCATCTTCCACCCAGTCTTCACCCCTGCCCTCCTTGTCGGTCTGCACACTTTCGAAAGCCCCAGCAGTTGGCACCTGTGTTTCGTCATCATCCGAGACGTGCTGCGATGGTCCTCCCATGTACTCATCTTAAAAGATAAGTGGTTGGGCATCGTTGCACTCAATCTCTTCCATTTCTGGGGCAGGGATAGGTGGATGGCCCTGGGAAACCCTTCTAACATAGTCATCATCAAGCAGAAGAGACTGCTGCATGACTTGGGGCTCAGACTGCTTGGCTGATTTGCAAGGTGGTGAGGTGAAAGACTGATGGACATCGGCTGCAGGTGCCAACTCTGATCTTTCAGCAGGAGACTGGGTGGGAGACAATGTGAAGGAACTGGAGGCACTGTCAGCCACCCAATCTACTATCGCCTGTACTTGTTCTGGCCTAACCATTCGTAGAGCCGTATTAGGCCGACCAAATACCGCTGCAGGTTCTGTCGCCTACTCGCACCCGAGGAATGTGTTTCACTTGTGCGTGTAGCTGGCACAGATCGACCACGTCCTCTCCCTGCAACAGGAGCTCCACCAGCAGTACCACGACCTGGGCCACGTCCTTTATTTGACGCCAGTGGCGTCGCTACAGGGGGAACAAAGGGGGGCAATTTCCCCCCCCCCCCCGAGGTCATTCCTTGCCCCCCCGGGTGTCGTCATCCCCGCTGATTCGCTGCTGCGCCCGGCCGACTAGTGATGTCCCGTTCATGAATGAATCGTTCTTTTGAATTGATTCAGTTCACTAATCCGGAGGAGTCGATTTACCTGACTGAGCTGATCAGTGTGAAACAGCTCAGTCAGATAGCAGAACAGAGAGACGCTGGCAGCAGGGATGAGCATAATCTGATCCTAGAGTGTAAGCCAGTCCCTCCCCTTTTGCGACTTTTTTCTGCTCTGCACTATGCTCGCCAGTTTTCTGAAAGTGGGCGTGTTTTCTTATGTAAATGAATCTCTAGACAGATTTAATATTGGGACTATTTAAAAAGTCGCAAAAAAGTCACAAAAAAATGCGCAATTTCACTCCAGTGAGGACCATGCTTATCTTATGAGACTTTTTAATAGAACATGCAACTTTTTCGTAAGGACGTGCTACTTTTGTAAAGCTGCTTACTGACGGATTAACTGCTACCGTCAAACCACATTTATTACAGTCTTAAAGGGCTGATCATAAATCTGACTTGGCTAAAACTGACTTTAGCCATATGTGAAAGTGGAGTGAGCTGTCAGAGGAATGATAACTCATTCCATTCTTTGAGTTAAAAGAACATTGAGTCACTAGAACAGTTTACACTGAGGCTAATGCTTTTGTTGCAGCTGTGATAAGATTAAGGGGCAGTCAGCAGAGATAAGAGAAGTGACAGGACACAGAGTTTAGATTACAGGTTGAATTAACCCTTTAGGATCAAATTAGCTTCTCAAGGAGATATATATGTTAAAGGCATCCCTTCTGAAACTTCTGTCTCATTCAGTAGCTATACAACTAAGGGTGGGTTCACACTAGTTATTTTCCTGTGTGATGTCTGTGCGGACTGTGGACTATTTTATTATCAGCCAGTGTTACTGTTATCAGCTTAGCACATACAGTTTTCCCTGTGCATTCACTTCACTTGGTTGTACTGTCAGACTGTCACTGTGGGTGACAATGCATTGCACAACAATTCACACCAGGGCTCCTGTCCTGAGTCCGCTTCCCTTCCCTTCCTCACTCACTCAC
Source organism: Bufo bufo (assembly GCF_905171765.1). Taxonomy (NCBI): domain Eukaryota; kingdom Metazoa; phylum Chordata; class Amphibia; order Anura; family Bufonidae; genus Bufo; species Bufo bufo. The sequence continues at coordinate 64,231,764 of NC_053394.1, forward strand.
AGAGCTCAGACCAAGTGCCAAGAGCCGACTCAGCGAGTCAGCAAGTGAATCGAAGCATCCACGCATGCGCACCACCTAAGCTCTTTGGTTCACTTGCGTTTCAGCTCAGCAGAGTCAGCGAGTGAACCGAAGATTTGATTCATGAATCGGTTCATGTGAAAGATCCGAACTTCCCATCTCTAGCCCGCACTACTCAGTGAGTGATTCACAAATCACAACACAGACAACATACACAGACATGACAGATGGGGGTGGGGGCGGCGTTCGGACCCAGCGGAGGCAGAGCGTGCAGGGCGGGCGCAGGCTGGGAGTGCGGCAGCCGCAGAGTTGATGTCACCACGTAAAGCTGCGTGCCTGCCCGCCCGCGCGATTGCTTGCTTCTGTTCTGCAGCTCTGCTACTGCGTCTGCTAGTGTCAGTGAGCCTGTCTGTGCCCAGCCCAGGCCCCAGCTTCGGACAGGAGAGGTCCAGATGAGGACTGTGTGTGGCAACTTACCAAGAACTCTGCCTGGCCCTGCCCTAGCCGGCCCCTAGGCAAGCTAAGAAGAAAACAAAGTAAGAATAAAAAGTTTTTAAAAAAAGTATGTACCCCCACTACCTCGCCTCATGGCCTGCCTGCTTGCGCCCAGCCCCTCCTCAACCCTGATACCCCTATAACTTAGGGGTATCAGGGTACATTATACAGGGGTAATATAACTAAGGACCCCTGCATAATGTCCCCTGATAGCACTGAGTCCTCCTCAGTTATATTACCCTTGTATAATGAACCCTGATTCCCCTTAGTTATAATATTACCCATAATGTCCCCTGATACCCCTTAGTTATAATATTACCCATAATGTCCCCTGATACCCCTCAGTTATATAACTGAGGGTAATCAGGGTACATTATACACGGGGTAATATAACTTATATTACCACCGTATAATGCCTGATAGGCCTCCTGAGTAACTTATATTACCCTTGTATAATTATGTACCCGGATTCCCCTTAGTTATATGATCCCGGCGGAGTCATATAACTAAGGGGTATCAGGGTACATTATTATTCAGGGGTAATATAACTCAGGAGGCCTATCAGGCATTATACAGTGGTAATATAGCTTACATTACCCCTGTATAATGTCCTATGATAGCCCTCCTCAGTTATATTACTCTTGTATAATATACCCTGATACCCCTCAGTTATATTACCCCTGTGTAATGTACCCTGATATCCCTTAGTTATATAATATAACTAAGGGGTATCAGGGTGCATTATAGAGGGGTACCATAACTAAGGAGTTCTATCCTATCAGGGACGTAATACAGGGGTAATGTAAGTTATATTACCCCTTTATAATGTCTGATAGCCCTCCTCAGTTATATTACACCCAATGTACCCTGATACCCCTTAATTATATTACCCTGGCACCAGGGGAGTAGCTGCAGGCGAAGTGGCTGCTTTAGTATTTTTCAGTAGTATTATTAGCTGGTGAAAATTATTAGTGCCCCCCCATTTTTGACTGTGTATCTTCTGTGCCCCCCCTATATATTGATCCTAGAGTCGCCATTGTTTGACGCTCTCCTCATATTTCTCAAATTTAGGATCTCACACGTACAGATGCAGACTAGGCCGCAATTAAAGATTTTTGCCCAAAAGGGTGTTTTATTAATAGCAGAATAGAACGATAGTATGTAAAGTGGGTATCTCACACGTTCAGATTCAAACTTGGCCACAATTTAATTTTTTTGCCCAAAATTGTTGTTTTTCAAATAACAGAATAGAACCACAGTATATAAAGTGTGTATCTCACATGTACAGATCCAGATTAGGCCGCAATTTAAGTTTTTTGTCCAAAATGGCTGTTTTTGAAATAACAGAATAGGACCACAGTAATGGCTGTTTTTGAAATAACAGAATAGGACCACAGTATCTAAAGTGTGTATCTCACACGTAGAGATCCAGACTAGGCCGCAATTTAAGTTTTTTGCCCAAAATGGCTGTTTTTGAAATAACAGAATAGAACCACAGTATCTAAAGTGTGTATCTCACACGTACAGATCCAGACTAGGCCGCAATTTTAGTTTTTGAATTGGCTGTTTTTTAAAATAAGTTTTTGAATGGCTGTTTTTGAAATAACAGAATAGAACCACAGTATCTAAAGTGTGTATCTCACACGTACAGTTCAAGACTAGGCCGCAATTAAAGATTTTTGCCCAAAATGGGTGTTTTATTAATAGCAAAATAGACACACAGTATCTAAAGGGTGTATCTCACACGTACAGATTCAGACTTGGCCGTAATTAAAGATTTTTGCACAAAATTAGTGTTTATCTAATAGCAGAATAGAGCGACAGTATGTAAAGGGTGTATCTTACACGTTCAGATCCAGACTAGGCCGCAATTTAAGTTTTTTGCCCAAAATTGTTGTTTTTCAAATAACAGAATAGAACCAAAGTATGTAAAGTGTGTATCTCACACATATAGATCTAGACTAGGCTGTAATTTAAGTTTTTTGCCCAAAATGGGTGTTTTGCTAATAGCAGAATAAAACCAAAGTCTCTAAAGGGTGTATCTCACAATGACATATGCAGCAAAGACTGCAAAATTAAGTTTTTTGCCCAAAATGGGTGTTTGTTTAATAACAGAATATGACAGCAGTATATATCCCTTGAATTTCACACGTGCAGATGCAGCAAGGGCTGTAAAATTGTGTATTTTGCCCAAAAAGGGTGTTTTATTAATAGCAGAATATAACCACAGTATCTAAAGTGTGTATCTCACACGTACAGATCCAGACTAGGCTGCAATTTAAGTTTTTTGCCCAAAATTGTTGTTTTTCAAATAACAGAATAGAACCACAGTATGTAAAGTGTGAATCTCACACATACAGATCCAGACTAGGCCGCAATTTATTTATTTTTGCCCAAAATCGTTTTTTTTTTCAAATAACAGAATAGAACCACAGTATGTAAAGTGTGAATCTCACACATACAGATCCAGACTAGGACGCAATTAAAAAAATTTGCGCAAAATTGTTGTTTTTCAAATAACAGAATAGAACCACAGTATGCAAAGTGCGTATCTCACACGTACAGATCCAGACTAGGCCGCAATTTAAGTTTTTTGTTCAAAATTGTTGTTTTTCAAATAACAGAATAGAACCACAGTATCTTAAGTGTGTATCTCACACGTACAGATCCAGACTAGGCCGCAATTTAAGTTTTTTGTTCAAAATTGTTGTTTTTCAAATAACAGAATAGAACCACGGTATCTAAAGTGTGTATCTCACACGTACAGATCTAGTCGAGGCTGCAATTTAAGTTTCTTGCCCAAAATGGATGTTTTGCTAATAGCAGAATAGAACCACAGTATCTAAAGGGTGTATCTCACAATGACATATGCAGCAAAGGCTGGGAAATTAAGTTTTTTGCCTAAAATGGGTGTTTGTTTAATAACAGAATATGACAGCAGTATATAACCCTTGAATTTCACACGTGCAGATGCAGCAAGGGCTGTCAAATTTTGTCTTTTGCCCAAAAAGGGTGTTTTATTAATAGCAGAATATAACCACAGTATCTAAAGTGTGTATGTCACACGTACAGATCCAGACTTGGCCACAATTTAACTTTTTTGTCCAAAATGGCTGTTTTTGAAATAACAGAATAGAACCACATTATCTAAAGTGTGTATCTCACACCTACAGATCCAGACTAGGCCGCAATTTAAGTTTTCTGCTTAAAATTCTCTTTTCTCAAATAACAGAATAGAACCACAGTATCTAAAGTGTGTATCTCACACGTATAGATGTAGACTAGGCCACAATTAAATATTTTTTCCCAAAATTAGTGTTTTTCTCATAGCGGATTAGAACCACAGTATCTAAAGTGTGTATCTCACACGTACAGATCCAGACTAGGCCGCAATTAAATTTTTTTGCGCAAAATGGCTGTTTTTGAAATAACAGAATAGAACCACAGTATCTAAAGTGTAAAATAACTGTTGAGCGGCTCACCCAAGAACCCCGTATGGATTAGGTGCACTCCTCTGGTACACCCACCTCCAAACAATGATATATTTGTAAAAAGGAGGGGCACACAATTATTTGAGAACTCTGGGCAGCAAATTCAATGATATAGTTTAATCATCAAAGAACACCTCATATGCATAAAATCGCATCAAGTAAACCATACACATAAAATTGCATCAAGTGAATCACACAGGATAAAATCATACAAAATAAAATCGCATTAAAATCACTTAAAGGGAACCTGTCACCAGTTTTATGGTGTCCTAACTAAGGGCAAAATAAATAAGTGACTGATTCGCTTAGCAAAATGCTGGGTCACTTTCTTTAATTGACCCAGTCAATCTGCCAACATCTTGTATTGAAAAGCTCCAGCTGATAATGATGAGTCATGAATATTCATGACCTCCTGACTCTCCCCGCCCACCTGCTGCTGAATGACAGTTTGTTTACATATGAATCAGCAGCAGGTGGGCAGGGGAGTGGCTATAGCTCTAAATTAAATATACGCTGGACTCCATGACATCACGCTGGACTCAAATCAGCTCATTAGCATGTGGCATGCGGCATCTTTGTGTGTATATTATGAGGTAACCATCTATCACACCAGTAAGTGAATACATCTAAGGTACTTTTTAGTAGTTAATGATTGTATATAATTAGTTAGATTATAATCAAATATCCACATGACAGGTTCCCTTTAAGATAAAAACATGCGGCTGGATATATGGTTGTAGGAGAGGTTTATGCTGTAATGAATAGTGGTAGGTTGTGGTGGCTCACTAGCAAGTAGTTAAGCTATGGTGCTGCAAGCTCATATAGAGGGAATCACCCCACCCTCTCTTAAAAGGCAAATGTAGTAATAGAATAATGAGCGAGCACTCATACACTTGGCAACCAGATTGACATGTGCAGAAAATATTTATTAAATCCCCATAAAATACACGTAATAAAATTTATAAGAACAATGTAGCAATAATATACATTACAGTCACATATATTGTGGTAGATATGATCGACACTATATTCATATGACTCAATAGTGTCGATAAATTCAATAATATATATCACACCAAAAAACTTCAAGTATTGTCCAGATCTTATATATGCTGTTATTTGGGAAGAGGGGGTATTATCTTCTAGCACTCTATCCCAATTTGGGAAACTGAATGTCACTGAAAATGTTGTAGGTGTATTCACTGGGAGCGCAATATATTCATAAAGTGTCCACAGGAATCCTGATAATGTGAAAAGTCTCTTATAGCATATCCTTTTAAGGTCAATATGAGCTTTGAATTGAAGAAAACTTTAAATCGATATTTGGCTTATCGTCTAGCGTCTGCTGTCTCCCTATTGCTTCAATGGAGCTTTAAATATTTGCCGGCTTATTCAGTCGCTCCATACAGCAAGCTGGTTTAAATTTCAGAATAGAACCACAGTATGTAAAGTGTGAATCTCACACATACAGATCCAGACTAGGCCGCAATAAAAAAAATTGCGCAAAATTGTCCAGTGGACCACTGAGGAAGGGAGAGTGAATCTACCCGTAACGCGTATGGTGAAACAAGTGATGTACCTGCATTGAAAAGCCTCCGATAATACTGTATGGCCATACAGAAGAAAATCTCTACAGTAAAGGATTAACTATTCTTATCGTCGAAAGCTGCACCAAAGGAAATTGCGGAACAGAGTGGCAACTCCTGCGATCTTTGGAACTCCCGCGAAATTTAAACCAGCTTGCTGTATGGAGCGACTGAATAAGCCGGCAAATATTTAAAGCTCCATTGAAGCAATAGGGAGACAGCAGACGCTAGACGGTAAGCCAAACATCGATTTAAAGTTTTCTTCGATTCAAAGCTCATATCGACCTTAAAAGGATATGCTATAAGAGACTTTTCACATTATCAGGATTCCTGTGGACACTTTATGAACATATTGCGCTCCCAGTGAATACACCTACAACATTTTCAGTGACATTCAGTTTCCCAAATTGGGATAGAGCTCTAGAAGATAATACTCCCTCTTTCCCAAATAACAGCATATACTTGAAGCTTTTTGGTGAGATATATATTATTGAATTTATCGACACTATTGAGTCATATGAATATAGTGTCGATCATATCTACCACAATATATGTGACTGTAATGTATATTATTGCTACATTGTTCTTATAAATTTTATTATGTGTATTTTATGCTGTAATGCTCTGGTATGAGCCAGACGATAGCGTACCTCGTTAATATATAACCTCAAATGGGACTCGCAATAGAATAACTGGTATCAGTGACTCTAATTAATGTCCCAATAGGCTGTGACGGCAATCAGTTATAACCAAGATAATTCCATATGAAAGCAGTCACTCTATGTTGAAATATAGTCACTCTATGTTGAAATATGTCCATCTAATGTGGTTGGATGGATTCCCAGATTGGCCATAAACTGGCGGTATAAAAATACAAGTTGGTATAGTACGTTACCACCACGATGTGAACTTTCAGCTTCTTGCTTCTCCTACCGCCCGGACCTACTACGGGGTCCTGTGTGGTCTTGTGGTCATAGGGCGGCGCCCTACGTGACCTGGCGGCATCTTCACGCAACTGAATAGTCTCCACGTGATTGACGTAAGTTACTTCGGAGATAATCGGCTGTGCATTCCAAATATGCGCAATGCGTTCCACCAGAGGGTTATAGTCCGGATCTTAATAGACGTCTTTAGAATCCAATAACACCGCTAATAATGTGGGTGCTTGCTGAAACTTCAGGGCCAGACACGTTTCAGGGTACCTCCCCTTACTGAGTGGCAATATCAGCAAATGGTAAATTCACTTTTTTTATACCATAATTGGTCAGAGAAGGATGATGAAATACGGGTATTTCTCAAACTCTGGACTGGAATAATGATTGCCATATATGGACTACCATAATATCAGTAATGCATATTCTATGTTTATAATACCCCATATGTTTGACCATGATATCTATAGAAATACATATTTATTAAATAAAATGACAATATGAGAGTGATCCTTGAGCATAGAATAAATATATATTAAAACCAGGATTGGATAAAAAGGTTGTTAAATCTGGGCACTATCAGCCCAGATTTAACAACCTTTTTATCCAGTCCTGGTTTTAATATTTATTCTATGCTCAAGGATCACTCTCATATTGTCATTTATTTAATAAATATGTATTTCTATAGATATCATGGTCAAACATATGGGGTATTATAAACATAGAATATGCACTACTGATATTATGGTAGTCCATATATGGCAATCATTATTCCAGGCCAGAGTTTGAGAAATACCCGTATTTCATCATCCTTCTCTGACCAATTATGGTATAAAACACGTGAATTTACCATTTGCTGATATTGCCACTCAGTAAGGGGAGGTACCCTGAAACGCGTCTGGCCCTGAAGTTTCAGCAAGAACCCACATTATTAGCGGTGTTATTGGATTCTAAAGACGTCTATTAAGATCCGGACTATAACTCTCTGGTGGAACGCATCGCGCATATTTGGAACGCACAGCCGATTATCTACAAAGTAACTTACATCAATCACGTGGAGACTATTCAGTCACATGAAGACGCCGCCAGGTCACGTGGGACGCCGCACTACGAACGCGAGACCACACGGGACGCCGTAGTAGGTCCGGGCAGTAGGAGAAGCAAGAAGCTGAAAGTTCATACCGTAGTGGTAACGTACTATACTAACATATATTTTTATACTGCCAGTTTATGGCCAATCTGGGATTCCATCCAACCACATTAGATGGACATATTTCGACATAGAGTGACTGCTTTCATATGGAATTATCTTGGTTATAACTGATTGCCGTCAAAGCCTATTGGGACATTAATTAGAGTCACTGATACCAGTTATTTTATTGCGAGTCCCATTTGAGGCTTATATTAACGAGGTATGCTATCGTGTGGCTCATACCAGAGCATTACAGCATAACCCTCTCCTACAACCATATATCCAGCCGCATGTTTTTATCTTAAAGAGGACCTTTCACCTTGAAAAACATTGTGAACTAAGTATTCTGCAATGGAGAGCGGCGCCCAGGGATCTCCCTGCACTTACTATTACCCGTGAGCGCCGCTCCGTTCTCCCTTTATGCCCTCCAGTATCTTCACTCACTAAGTTATAGTAGGCGGGTCTTCCCTTGTCCTGTGGGCGTCTCCTTCTCCTAGGCTGTAGCGCTGGCCAATCGCAGCGCACAGCTCACAGCCTGAGAAAATTGTAGCTGTATTTCTAGCTTAAATTGCACACGACTAATCCTGCAAAGGCACCAGATGTAGGATATTGCCAAGAAAGGGTATTTTTTTTAAAACCAGATTATTATTGCAGTATTTCAAGCTTGGATTTGAAGGTCACAAAAGCACAGATGCAGTGCTGGTGCACTGAGCTTGCATAAAATGGTCTCCGCCGCCCACCTAACTAACAGACGAATAAAAGTTATTTTTCTCTGTCACTGGGCTCAGGGCAGGGCAATAAGATTGTGCACTGCACCCACACAACTAAATATATGTAGATCGCTGAGTTCAATTGGAGTTCTGATAACAGATTCTGTTCTATTCTCTCCCTCACAGCAGCAGCATCATCCTCTCCCTACACTAAGCACAGCAGCTACGTGACTCCAGCTTATATAGAGGCTGGGTCACATGCTGCACTAGCCAATCACAACCATGCCATTAGTAGGCATGGCTGTGATGGCTTTTAAGGTCACACAGTTAAACGCTTGTTGATTGGCTGCTCTGCAGCCTTTCAAAAAGCGCTAAGAAATCGCCGAACACCGAACCCGAACCCGAAATTTTGCTGAAATGTTCGGGTTCGGGTCCGGGGTCCAAAAATCCTAAAGTTCGGTACGAACCCGAACTCAACCCTAATCACAGCCAAAAATTGGTGAATGTCACCCGACAATGTAACAGACAAATTAGTGAAAGGTATTTCCCTGTCCACTAGGTAGAGCAGGGGTATATCACAGCCAAAAATTGGTGAATGTCACCCAACAATGTAACAGACAAATTAGTGAAAGGTATTTCCCTGTCCACTAGGTAGAGCACGGGTATATCACAGCCGGAAAATGGTGAATGTCACCCAACAATGTATCAGGCAAATTTGTAAAATGACTTAAAATAAAATAAGTAAAAATTAAAAATAATAATCTTTATCTATGAGGTGGAGGTCCATATGGAGTAGAAGGTTGAGGAGGCGGTGAACGTAGCGGTATAGGTGGAAGCGGCGGTGGAGGAGGAGGAGGTAGGCAACACTGTTTTTTGGCTTTCATTTTTTTATTAGGGTACACCCCAAAAGAGTGGGAAATATCAAAAGTACAACAATGAGCAATGGCGCTGTAATATAACAATGGTTGGTTAAGGCGTGTATACATGCCTATTCTGCACAAGGTACGGACAAGTCCTGTGGGATCCATGCCTGGTTAATTTTAATGAACGTGAGCTTGTCCACATTGGCTGTGGACAGGCAGCTGCGCTTGTCTGTGATAACACCCCCTGCCATGCCAAACACACGTTCAGACAATACACTGGCTGCAGGGCAGGCCAGCACCTCCAAGGTGTAAAGGGCCCAATTTGGAGACCCAGAAGTTGAAGGGGGCAGACCCATCAATCATTCAATACGTGTAGGCGTGTGCACACATACTGCTCCACCATGTTGCTGAAATGCTGCCTCCTGCTAAGACGTTCCGTATCAGCTGGTGGTGCTGGTTGTTGTGGCGTGCTGACAAAGCTTTTCCATATTTCGGCCATGCTAACCCTGCCTTCTGAGGTGCTGGCGGTGCCCCAGCTGCGTTGGCTACCTCTTCCTCCTCCTCTGCCTTCGCCATGTGCTTCCACTGTACCCCCACTGTTGGAATGCCACCAGCAGCGCGTCTACCAGCGTGCGCTTGTACTCGCGCATCTTGCGATCACGCTCCAGTGACGGAATTAAGGACAGTACGTTGTATTTGTAACGGGGATCCAGTAGCATGGCCACCCAGTAATCAGCACAAGTTAGAATGTGACCAATTCGGTGGTCCTCTGTGGGAGGTGTATCGTCTGTGTCCTTTGTATCCCCGCAGCCACGCACCAGTTATGGCCATGAGCTGGTTTGGGTGCCACCCTGCTGTGAACACCGTTCCTCCTCCTCCATCGCCTCCTCCTCATCCTCCACCTCGTCATCCTCCAGAACTGTGCCCTGGCTGTACAATTGTGTACCTGACGTATGTGGGTGCAGGAACCCACCCTTGGAGCCACTTGCTAATGACTGGCCTGAAACCCTTGGAAATTATCCCTCTTACTCCTCCTCCTCCTGTGCCACATCCTCTACCATTATCGCCCGAAGCGTTTTTTCAAGGAGGCATAGAAGTGGGAGCCACTTGTGAATGACTGGCCTAAAATCCTTGGAAATGATCCCTTTTCCTCCTCCTCCTCCTGTGCCAAATCCTCTTCCATCATCGACCAAAGTGTTTTTTTAAGGAGGCATAGAAGTGGGATAGTAATGCTAAGAATGGCGTCATCGGCACGGGCCATGTTGGTGGAGTACTCGAAACAGCAGAACTAGGCACACAGGTGGTGGTGCAGTGGTGCTGTTCCACTGAGCGACTCACCCCTGTGTGCTGCAGCTGAAACTCCACTATCGCCTACTGCTGCTCGCACAGTCTGGCCAGCATGTGCAAGGTGGAGTTCCACCTTGTGGGCACGTCGCATATCAGGCAGTAAGCAGGAAGGCAGAATTTACGCTGCAAGAACGCCGAAAGCACGCACAGACGGCCTGCACTTTATTCAGCAGCTCTGACATATCGGGGTAATTTTTAAGGAATTTCTGCAACACCAAATTCAGCACATGCACCAGGCAAGGGATGTGCATTAAACCGGCTAGGCCCAGAGCTGCTACGAGATTTCGCCCATTATCGCACACCACCAGGCTGGGCTTGAGGCTCACTGGCACCACTCACTCATCGGTCTGTTGTTCCATGCCCGTCCATAGCTCCTGCGCGGTGTGGGGTTTGTACCCCAAACAAATTAGCTTTAAAACTGCCTGCTGTCATTTACCTGTCACGCTGGACAGGATACAAGATACACAGAAAACAACCAAACCAGTGTCTAGGCAAGAAGCTGGGGATAAAGGTCACCTCCTGACAAATCCCAACCAGCTCTCCCTAGACTTCTATGCCCACGTTCAGACCCTGAAGGTGTGAATGAACGTGTCCCCGTGCCTGGGCTGAAGATACCCTAAAATCCCTAGGATGGTGAAAGGGGGAAAGAGGCAGCCTCCCTCAGGACCTGGAGGGGGCAGGTGTCTCTCTAACAGCCCAGACAGACAATAACAAGAAACACAAAACCAACGTATCTTGTTAGTGATCAGGAACAGCAAATCCTTCCTTCCTTCCTTCCTCTCAGCAAGACAGAAGCTATAACCCGCACAGGACACTGGGAGTGGGCGTAATTTAAACGGATACCAACGACCCCACCCATTGCACCTGAAGGGAGGCGGATACAGCTCACTCCAAAACAAAAACAAAAGGCTACACACGTACTGCTAACCTGGCAGACCTCCACACATAACCTGAGCAGGGTATGACATTACCCCTGATTGTGCTGAAGTTGGTGGTGAAGGTGTTACGCTGACAAGATGAGGAGGCGGTAGAGGATGAGGAAGCGAAGTAGGAGGAGGAAGCAATAGGAGGCAAAGAGAAGCGCCCTGCAATCCTCGGTGGTGGAAGGACATGCGCCAAACTGCTATCCGCCTTAGGCCCAGCCGCCACTGCATTTACCCAATGTGCTGTTAGGGAGATATAACGTCCCTGACCATGCTTACTGGTGCACGTATTAGTAGTTAGGTGGACCTTGCCACAGATGGCGTTGCAAAGTGCACACCTGATTTTGTCTCCCACTTGGTTGGGCAGGGAAGGGATGGCTCACCTGGAAAAGTAGTGGCGGCGGCTGTGCATGACATACTGTGGGACAGCCACCGCCATAAGGCTTTGAAAACTTTCCGTCTCCACCAGACGGAATGACAGCATTTCAAAGGCCAGTTATTTTGAAATGCTGGCATTCATGGCTAGGAATTGTGGGTGGGTAGGGGGGTACTTTCTTTTCGCTCCAGTGTTTGGGAGATAGAGAGCTGAACGCTTCCATGGGACATTGTGGAGATGCTTGGTGACCCAGGTGGTGGTGTTGCTGGCAGATCCTGTGTTTGTGGGGTGGCAGGTGGTACTGTCACTCCAGAGGTGGATGAAGAGTCAGAGACTGCAGCAGAAAAGGAAGCAGGAGGAAGCAGAGACCTTTCTTGGTATTTGAGGTGTCTACTCCACTGCAGCTCGTGCTTTGCACTTAGATGCCTGGTCATGCAGGTTGTGCTCAGGTTGAAAACGTTTATGCCTCGCTTCAGGCTCTGATTGCACAGCGTGCAAACCACTCGTGTCTTGTCGTCAGCACATTGTCTGAAGAACTGCCATGCCAGGGAACTCCTTGGAGCTGGCTTTGGTGTGCTCAGTCCCTTGGTGCGGTGGGCAGTAGCAGGTGTACTGTCTAGGGCACGGCCACTCCGCTTTTGCACCCGGCTCCCTCTTCTGCTGTGCTGGTGGCTCTGTGCGACCACCGCCTCTTCCTCCGAACTACACAAGTCACTCACATGACCTTGCCCTCCTTGTCGGTCTGCACACTTTCGAAAGCCCCAGCAGTTGGCACCTGTGTTTCGTCATCATCCGAGATGTGCTGCAGTGGTCCTCCCATGTCCTCATCCTGAAAATAAGTAGTTGGGCATCGGTGCACTCAATCTCTTCCACTTCTGAGGCAGCGCTATGTGGATGGCCCTGGGAAACCCTGCTAGCAGAGTCATCAAAAAGCAGAAGAGACTGCTGCATGACTTGGGGCTCAGACTGCTTGGCTGATTTGCAAGGGGTTAGGTGAAAGACTGATGGACATCGGCTGCAGGTGCCAACTCTGATTTTTCAGCAGGAGACTGGGTGGGAGACAATGTGAATGAACTGGAGGCACTGTCAGCAATCCAATCTACTATCGTCTGTACTTGTTCTGGTCTCACCATTTGTAGAGCCGCATTAGGCCCGACCAAATATTGTTGAAGGTTCTGTCGCCTACTCGCACCTGAGGAAGGTGTTTCACTAGCTGGCACAGATCCACCACGTTCTCTCCCTGCAACAGGAGCTCCACCAGCAGAACCACGACCTGGGCCATGTCCCTTATTTGACGCTCTCCTCGTTCTTTGCGTTCACCCACCAAATTAACAGATGGTTTATGTCAGGCGACAATGTAACCGCCAATAGTCAATAATTAAGTTCACTGAGAGTAATGCAGTGCCGGTGTCATATTCAGATTATTAATATTTTCCGTTTTCTTTCTTCTCTATTTTTTGTGTTATTTTTCATGCAACAACTCCTACCACTGGTAAGTTATACCAAGGCCTTTTGACACTATACCAGGGGGTGATTTAGTAACCAAAATGTGCAAGAATTCTGACAAAAATTGCTCCAAAGAGGCTGAATACCTAACATGTTCTAATTATATTCAAGAATAATTTGTGATGCTTTTTGTACCTTCTGCAACAGTTTTAGTTTTTAAAACACAGTCCACAGTGCTATAGCACCATCACAGTAGTGTAATGTATTATTTAACTTAGGGCTCATGCACACAAATGTGTGAGACCCGTGCTGAGGACTGCAAATAGCAATGCACAGGCACAAGTGCTTCCATGGGCTTCCGCTCCGTATCTTGCAGATTGCTGACCTATTCAGGCCACAATACGGGCATGGCCACATATTTTCATGGTTGGAACAGATGCAGACTCATTCATGCGGCCGTCCGAATGAGCCCTTAGAAAATTGTGATGAGGATTACATTCTGTATAGGGAAATGGAAAGATAAGGAAAAATATTATAAATTCCCCCAATTTAAGCTGCCTGAGAAAACCAATTGGCTCATTACTGCTGTTGCGAACACAAATGGTACAATTACTGTTTGATACAAAATAGATACTAAATTGCATGAAGATGGTTGCATGTATAAATGAATAACTTGCATTGATATACACAGCATGCCTTGTAGAAAAATGTTTTGCTAATATATTCTTTTTCATGATTTGGAGCACAAAAGCTTTTGTTTATGTAGATATGTGTGTTATATAGACACTTCGTATATCTTAAAATACTATTTTTACATTGTCTTTGTGTCTATCCTTTAATGGATGTGAGTTTTAGACACAAATATAAGATTTTATGCATTGTTTATTCATATTTGTCACGTGTTTGGCATTACATCTCAGCTTTATTCACTTGAATGTACTGTACTATATATTACATAAAGAGGATATCTCTGTTTTAGTAACTACTTGCATTCCCCATGTAATCAAAATTCTGGAGCATCCATTCTTATGACTCTCGGTTGTGCTATTTCTTTATTTGCTAGATGTTGGTAGAAGTTATGAATGAATTCCCAGCAGTTTGCAATAAAGTTCCAGCTGCACAGTCTGGCACTCACAGCACTGATTGGATAATGTCAGATTGTATCACACTGTCAACTGATAACAACCAGATGGACCTTAAATGCAGTCAACTCATTCATGAACTTCAAGCAGGAATAACAGAGGAATGGCACAAGAGTTATGGGAAGAAATATTCCAAAGTTCTTACAAGGATGCAAGTACTTGCTAAGGCTACTTTCACACTGCCGTTTATGGGTCCGCCTGTGAGATCTGTTTCAAGGCTCTCACAAGCGGCCCCAAACGGATCAGTTTAGCCCCAATGCATTCTGAATGGATAAGGATCAAGGTTCAGAATGCATCAGTTTGGCTGCGCTCCGCCTCCATTCCGTTCTGGAGGCGGACACCAAAATGCTGCTTGCAGCGTTTTTGTGTCCGCCTGGCGATGCGGAGCCAAACGGATCTGTCCTGACTTACAATGTAAGTCAATGGGGACGGATCCGTTTACATTGACACAATATTGGTGCAATTGTAAACGGATCCGTTCCCCATTGACTTTCAATGTAAAGTCAGGACTGATCCGTTTGACTTACACTTAGACTTAGACTTTTTTTGACTGAGTTATGCAGACGGATCCGTACTGAACGGATACCAGCGTTTGCATTTATAGGTGCGGATCCGTCTGTGCAGATACCAGATGGATCCGTATTTAACGCAGTTGTGAAAGTAGCCTAAAACAGACATGTCAGGAGAGGTTACAGTTACTCTTTAGTTAATATATTTTTTATACCTTCCTTGCAGGGGCGTAGCTATAGGGGGTGCAGAGGTAGCAGTCGCTACCGGGCCCAGGAGTCTGAGGGAGCCCAAAGACCCTGGTGCCTCATAAGAAGACACTGGTATTATAGAAAGTGCATGTTGGTCAAGTTACACCTCTGGCTGGAGGGAAGGGGTTAGATCAAGAATTTGGCATAGGGAGGGTCGTTTCAATTTTTGCCTCAGGCAGCACCAATATGTGCTTCTCTGCCCCTGGCCACAAAGCACTGAGAGAAGGTGGGGCCCAAGCTGAACTCTTGCACCAGGGCCCATGAGCCTTTAGCTACGCCCCTGCTTCCCTGTCATACATTTCTAAAACTCATGATAACAAAAATAGCTATTGCCAAATTAAAATACTTTTCTTGTTTTTCCTTTTGAATGCTGTAACTCTTAATTGACTTCCTGCTGTTAGATATGCTGTATAGATACAGTGTATGGAATTACACAATATACAGTGAGGAAGGTTCACTTAGCTTCATATCTAGAGCCCACGTTCTTCTAAAAATGACCCTGCTAGAACTCCAAAAATGGTATTATTCTGAAGGAATCATCTAGACACAGGGATATCTGATGAAGCAGTAAGACGGGTGTGAATATAGGAAATGTAGAACTTTCCACTTACTGCATTTATCTCCATTTATTCTAGAATATTCATGTGAGTATAGACTGACTGAGCCATCTGGATATATAAACAGCGGTTACTGTCCTTCACGTGTGTGCACCTGGACAATTGAGATCCCCAACGGTCTTTTACATTTAAAACCCCACCTATACCTCTCCCGTACCTCTCTCCCCAACACAAGATTTCATATTCTAAATAACGTGCAATTGATTATAATGAGATTGTTCTTCTTTTTCTAAACAGTCTGAACAATTATGGTGGAAGTTGTCACTCTGATTATGTGACAATATATGATGGATATTCTTGGAACTCATTTGTACTTGGGACGATTTGTGAGTATACAAGTCAGGTGTTTTTCTCATCATTCAATGTCCTGACCTTGCAATTTGTTAATCCGAACTATGGATATTTTGAAGCGTACTATTATCCAGTCTATCAACTACAGGTAATCTGTATAATAATACATTTAAAAAAATGGGTTACCGATGGAGAGGTCTGTAATTTTTATCGTAGGTACACTTCAACTGTGAGAGAATCTAAAAAAATATTTGAAAATCACATTGTATTGTATGATTTTTAAATAATTAAATTGCCTTTTATTGCATGAAATGAGTATTTGATCACCTACCAACCAGGATGAATTCTGGCTCTCACAGACCTGTTAGTTTTTCTTTAAGAATTCCTCCTACTCTACACTCATGACATGTATTAGAAAGTAAACGTAACGTTGTGGTGTAATCATGTAATGGGTGCTCCGTCTCTATCTGATTCACCCAATCAGTGTATTAAATAGATAATCTGTTATACCACATCTTGTCGCACGCAGAGAGGCATATAAATTACTAAACGTTTTCTTAATAATAAAAAGGCAAGCAATATATAATTCAGAGAAAAGGAATATAATAAAAATATTTTAAAATACAAGATTAAAAAATTAAAAAAGTGTATAGTTCGTAAACACTGCTAAACTATCCGGAGAAAAATACATTGAGTATCTAGTGATTAATATAAGTTGGTTGCCATCCTCATTATTTTGTTATCTTGTTTATCAAATGAAGATAAAAGTTAATAGAATCAAAGGTCTAATACAAGTAATTTTATCTCTTCCGGGAATAAAAGCTAAATACATCAGCAGAAAATGTAAAAGCTTTTTTATTGGATAATAGCGGCTGTTTGCTGTCCTTATCAATACGTCTTACTCTTAATTTTCATAAGGATAGTTGTGTCTTTGTGGCAAACACTGTGTCTTTTAATGTAAAATATGATTATCACCAACAATAATTCCTTTGAAATTGCAGGTTATATCACTATAAAGCAAAGTTCAAGGTTTATTGATGCAAAACAAAGTTATTTCATCTCCAAAGTCCTTCAATGGCATAAAAACATAAATGAAGATCTTATTATTCCCAGTGGTTCAGTCATATACGTGTATATATTTTGTTTATATATAATAGTTTCGGCAGTTTGGTATTGCGCCGACCGTGGCGTCCCATGTGGCTGTGTTTGCAATATCTCAAACTGCCGTTACCTGTATTGTTGTCTTCACGGCTACACACCGTTCGCACAGGCCCGGCTTCCCTCTTTGGGATTCCCCGATGCGTGGATCACGTGGGTATGACATCACTCCTCCTGCATCTTCACGTGTAATCTGCTGGTCTTGTTCGGCTAGTTCGCCAAAATTTTAATTGGAAGCGCTTCCAAAAGTGGATTGATCAAATGTTTTCCGTTAGGATATGGGATATGTGGGTATAATTGTTTTTCACAAGACACGTTTCGGAGTCCCAATCTGACTCCTTCCTTGGTGGTTACCCGCATCTCCCATGAGGCTCCTTTTATACCCTATCCTTGGTTGTACCGAAGTTCTGGAATGGATACTACATTTTTGTTTTCAAACACTTTGTAGTTTTTATTTTTTACCCTATCCTTGGTTGTACCGAAATTTTTTATTCATATCAAAGTCTCCAGGCTTAGATACCGAATCCTTTTGTTGCATTTTTATTGTGGTAACGTTGCGTTTCTTTCTCCCATATGCAATTTTTATATATATTGTGTAGGAGATTGCGTTATAGACCTTCTATTAAAAATTTCTTTTAAATATTGTATAGAAGGAGACACCTCTTCTAAATGGAATATCACTTATTCCAAAAAGCTTAAAAGCTGAACAGAGAGACTTTATATATGGACTATAATATGCTAATTACATTCAGGTCGTTCTCATGATCATTTTTTCAACAAAGTATATTGTATGTTCTGCATAGGAATAATTGTTCTGTATAGGAATATATGCAATTATAAACCTCAGCATGTTCACATGAACAGACTCACAAACTAAACTCTGCAACAAAGGACTAAAATTTGCACCTACTGCCAAAATGGATAAATTCCACACCTTTAAAGGGATAGAGAAATTTATTAGAAAACTGTACCTAAAAAACATTATATTTAAAATCCAATTATACAAACGACAGCAAAAGATAAAAGATATAGAAATACTGAACTAAAACAGACATCAACCAAGTTTTCCACACAAGAAATCAGTCAGGAGATTGCCAAGAGACGTATAAAAAACAAAACCAATAGAAACAATCTTTCGAATCAGTAGATCCAAACAATAAAACAATTACAAACCCAGAATAACACTATCCGACCAGCAGATTAAGGAGGGGCCATTGTCATCTTAGATACTATGAAATATGAACAAGAGTGCATCAAACAACTATCAGATCACACTACATATAAAAAACGTACCAAAGACCCCGTTAAAGAGTACAGTCAAACACTCTTAAAGTATTGTCTAAAGGGCGTAGAAAGTAAGATCCTATTGGAACAGGAGACCAATTTCATCCTGAATACACAACACAGATTGCCGGTTTTCTATTGACTGCCAAAGGTACTTAAAAACCTTGAGAATCCACCCGGCCGCCCAATAATATCAGGGATTGGATCTTTAACGTTGATTCTATCGCAGTATATAGATAGACTTCTTCAGCCTGTAGTAAAAAATACCAAAACATATATAAAAGACAGCACTCAAGTTATAAATATAATTAAAAATTTGGAATATAATTCAAATTGGATCTTGGGCACTCTAGATTTACAATCTTTGTACACAATCATTGATCATAAACAGGTGATAAAAGCAATGGAGGCACAACAAAAAAAAGTCACATGTTCCAAACAGAACAAATCAACTTCCTCACAGAGGAAGTGGAATTTATTTTGACCCACAACTTTTTTTGTTTTGGCTCAGAATTTTTCCTGCAGGTCAGAGGCACAGCCATGGGCACCAGGTTCGCCCCCAATTATACAAATCTCTTCATGTCTGAGTGGGAGGACCAACACATAGAACATAGACTGGGGACAGACCTGGTGCTATGGCGTAGGTACATTGAAGATGTCATATTCATCTGGCAGAAGGGAGAACCAGAACTCCAAATGTTCCTTGAAGAAATTCATAATAATTAAATTAATTTGCACTTTTCATGCAATATAAGAAAATGTCAAGAGCTGCATCTTAGGCCCCCTGGATCCCTCCAGCCATGCATGCTGGTCTGTGAGAGAATGATGTCCATCTTCATCAGATAAGTTGCATCTATCTTTCAGCATTATATTGTGTGTTTGCATTATGGTCTGACTATTGTCTTCTGATCTCATTACAGACTGCTTCAGGTCTGGGGTGCACCAGTTTTTAGTTACTTATCTTGTGTATACCGATTTATCTTGGGCATGTTTTTGTTCATTCTTGGTATTTGATTGGGACTGTGTATGGGACTGTGTATCTTGTATCAAATCGGAATTTTGTATTTTTTATTACTTTATGTATTAGATGTATCAGATGTGTATCAGATTAGTGATAGGGCTGCGTAGGGCCAGGCTAGCCGAGGCACATGGACAGAGTACTCCTACCATCAAGGTGTATCTCTTGGCTGAGCAGATTTTGATTAGGGGTAGCCTAGGGCTAGTTATTGACCTCCCATTGGTGCTACCCGGTTTTGCTTCTAGCTGTCCCTTATTGATAGCTCTTTGGTTGTTGTACTAGGTGTATATGGGTCCTGTTAGGACCTGTTTTATTGGATATATTTAATAAAAGTGATGTTTTAAGAAGTTGCCCTCAGTGATTTTATTTTAGTTTTGGTTCAGAATTTTTCCTGCAGGTCAGAGGCACAGCCATGGGCACCAGGTTCACCCCCAGTTATACAAATCTCTTCATGTCTGAGTGGGAGGACCAACACATAGACTGGGGACAGACCTGGTGCTATGGCGTAGGTACATTGATGAAGTCATATTCATCTGGCAGAAGGGAGAACCAGAATTCCAAATGTTCCTTGAATAAATTAATAATAATTCAATTCAATTCAATTTGCACTTTTCATCCAATATAAGCAAATGTCAAATAAAATTCTTAGATATACAAATCAAAGTAGTAGAAAGCAAACTAACTTGCTGTACATTTCAAAAACCAACAGCAAGGAACAGTTTCATCCTTTATTCCAGCTGTCATTTACCCAGATGGCTGTTAAATATTCCAGAGGGCCAATTTAAACATTTAAAACTGAATTGTACGAGTGATGAAAGATTTGAATATGAAGCAAAACTACTGAAGGATCAATTTCTTACTAAAGAATATAACTCAATAAAGATAGAAACCTTTTTAGCTAAAGTAAGAGAACTTGACAGAAACACCTTCTTCACTGGTTAAAAGGCCATAAGCAATGACACCATAAGGAAGGATAAAACACTGTGCATTATATTACCATTCAATGCTCAACACAAAAAAATAGAACAGATCATTAGGAACCAGTGGCATCACATTTAAAAAGATAAATTGATAGGCCCCTCCATCGCCACTAATCCACATATTATCTACACAAAGGCCCCAAATTTAGGCCTATAATTTGCCCTATCCATTAAATTACAAAATAAAAAACAAGAAAACTCAGTGGGCAGTTGGCTAAAATAAAGAGGGCTCTATAGATGCAACAAGTGCAGCAATTGTAGAATAACTTTCCAAAAAAAGACAGATAAAATATATGCGACAACAACTCAGTTTCAACATGAAATAAGAGAAATGCTCACCTGTAACAGTAAAAACATCCTTTATATCATACAATGCCCTTGTAAAAAAACAATATATAGGGAGAACAATAAGGACCCTTAAGAAATGAATATCGGAGCACATCAATAATATCAAGAATGGCTATGAAAAACATACACTCTTAAAACATTTCAAATTACATCATAATCAGGACCCAACGGGCTTAATTTTTGCAGCTATTGAAAATGTGGAGGAACATTGGAGGAGAGGTAACCATGTCATGAAGATGTCTTATATAAAATCAAAATACATATTTGAATTCAATACATTTATACCGGAAAGGCTTAACGTAGTCTTTGAATTGTTTGTTTTTTTATAGACCTCCGGGGCGGGCACCCCCGGCCGATGGAAGATCGGCATCTGGCTGTTTTTCAGCACGCCGACCCTCCCTCGGTAGAAGGCTCCCGTCCCCTTGTCTCTATCA
This sequence comes from Bufo bufo, assembly GCF_905171765.1. Taxonomy (NCBI): domain Eukaryota; kingdom Metazoa; phylum Chordata; class Amphibia; order Anura; family Bufonidae; genus Bufo; species Bufo bufo. The sequence continues at coordinate 64,253,173 of NC_053394.1, forward strand.
ACTATTCCTATGCCGAACAATTATTCCTATGCAGAACATATATACTTTGTTGAAAAAATTATCATGAGAACGACCTGAATGTAATTAGCATATTATAGTCCATATATAAAGTCCCTCTGTTCAGATTTTAAGCTTTTTGGAAGAAGTGATATTCCATTTAGAAGAGGTGTCTCCTTCTATACAATATTTAGAAGAAATTTTTAATGGAAGGTCTATAACGCAATCTCCTACACAATATATATATATATATATATATATATATATATAAAAACGCATATAGGAGAACAAAACACGTTACTGCAATAAAAACGCAACAAATGGATTGGGAATCTAAGCCTGCAATGTATGGTGCAATTCAATAAGAATTCCTGATAATTGAGAATGATAGAGATATAATGACTTTGTAAGACTTTGATATGAATAAAAACTAAAAACTACAAAGTGTTTGAAAACGAAAATGTAGTATCCACTCTAGAATTTCGGTACAACCAAGGATAGGGTATAAAAGGAGCCTTATTGAAGATGCGGGTAACCACTGAGGAAGGAGTCAGATTGGGACTCCGAAACGCGTCTGGTGAAAAACAATTATACCCGCATATCCCATGTCCTAACGGAGAACATTTGATCAATCCACTTTTGAAAGCGCTACTAATTAAAATTTCAGCGAACTAGCCGTACAAGACCGGCAGACTACACATGAAGATGCAGGAGGAGTGACGTCATACCATGGTGATACAGGCATCAGGGAATCCCAAAGAGGGAAGCTGGGCCCGTGAGAGCGGCGTGTAGCCGTGAAAACAACAATACAGGTAACGCCAGTTTGAGGTATTCCAAACACAGCCACATGGGACGCAATACCAAACTGCCGAAACTATTATATATAACCAGAATATATACCCATATATGACTGAACCACTGGGAATAATAAGATCTTCATTTATGTTATTTAGGCCATTGAAGGACTTTGGAGATAAAATAACTTTATTTTGCATCAACAAACCTTGAACTTTGCTTTTTGGTGATATAACCTAAAATTTTAAAGGAATTATTGTTGGTAGGGTTAAACGAACCTGAACTGTAAAGTTCGGGTTCGTACCGAACTTTAGGTTTTTTGGACCCTGGACCCAAACCCGAACAGTTCGGCGCTTTCTTGGCGCTTTTTGAAAGGCTGCACAGCAGCATATCAACGCGCGTCATACTACATGCCCCAAGAGGCCATCACAGCCATGCCTACTAATGGCATGGCTGTGATTGGCCAGAGCAGCATGTGACCCAGGCTCTATATAAGCTTGACTCACGAAGCGCTGCACGTCACTCTGCTGTTACAAGTGTAGGGAGAGGATGCTGCTGGACTTGTGATTTCAGGGAGAGAATAGGAGAGAATCTAACTAAGCAATCTACCTAAAAATAGTTTTGTGGGTGCAGGGCACAATCGTTTTACCCTGCCCTGAGGCCATTGACCAAAAAATACTAACTTTTAGAATTCTGTCAGTTAGGTGGGTGGCGGCGGCGATTTTATGCAAGCTCAGTGCACCAGCACTGCATCTGAGCTTTTGGGACATTGCAAATCACCATTTCTTTTTGTAAACTACAACATCTGTATTAGTCAGTGTGCAATTTAAGGTAGAAATACACCCATCATTTTCTGGGGTTTGAAAAACACACTTTTATTTTCAAAAAACAGTATTTTCCAGATCGCAAAGTGTTAAATTCAAGTTTAATATATACAGCTTTCATTTTCTGTTACCAAAAAAAAGACTTTTTTGTCAATCTACAACATCTGTATTAGTCAGTGTGCAATTTAAGGTAGAAATATACCCATCATTTTCTGTGGTTTGAAAAACACACTTTTTTTTTTCAAAAAACAATATTTTCCAGATCTACAAGTGGTAAATTCAAGTTTAATATATGCAGCTTTCATATTCTGTTACCAAAAAATGACTTTTTTGGCAATCTACAACATCTGTATTAGTCATTGTGCAATTTAAGGTAGAAATACACCCATCATTTTCTGTGGTTTGAAAAGATCGGATCCGCAAAACACATACGGACATCTGAATGGAGCCTTACAGGGGGGGTTATCAATGACAGGGGGGTGATCACCCCATATAGACTCCCTGATAACCCCCCTGTCATTGATCACCCCCCTGTCATTGCTCACCCCCCTGTAGGGCTCCATTCAGACGGCCAAATGTTTTTTACGGATCCACGGATACATGGATCAGATCCGCAAAACACATACAGACATCTGAATGGAGCCTTACAGGGGGGTGATCAATGACAGGGGGGTGATCACCCCATATAGACTCCCTGATCACCCCCCTGTCATTGATCACCCCCCTGTCATTGATCACCCCCTGTAGGGCTCCATTCAGACGGCCAAATGTTTTTTACGGATCCACGGATACATGGATCGGATCCGCAAAAAACATACGGACATCTGAATGGAGCCTTACAGGGGGGTGATCAATGACAGGGGGGTGATCACCCCATATAGACTCCCTGATCACCCCCCTGTCATTGATCACCCCCCTGTCATTGATCACCCCCCTGTAAGGCTCCATTCAGACGGCCAAATGTTTTTTACGTATCCACGGATACATGGATCGGATACGCAAAACTCATACGGACGTCTGAATGGAGCCTTACAGGGGGGTGATCACCCTATATAGACTCCCTGATCACCCCCCTGTCAATGATCAAACCCTTGTAAGGCTGGCTCCATTCAGAGGTCCGTATGTTTTTTACGGATCCACGGATACATGGATCGGATCCGCAAAACACATACGGACATCTGAATGGAGCCTTACAGGGGGGTGATCAATGACAGGGGAATGATCACCCCATATAGACTCCCTGATCACCCCCCTGTCATTGATTACCCCCCTGTCATTGATCACCCCCCTGTAAGGCTCCATTAAGACATTTTTTTGGCCAAAGTTAGCGGAAATTGTTTTTTTTTTTTCCTTACAAAGTCTCATATTCCACTAACTTGTGTCAAAAAATAAAATCTCACATGAACTCACCATACCCCTCACGGAATCCAAATGCGTAAAATTTTTTAGACATTTATACTCCAGACTTCTTCTCACGCTTTAGGGCCCCTAAAATGCCAGGGAAGTATAAATAAACCACATGTGACCCCATTTCGGAAAGAAGACACCCCAAGGTATTCCGTGAGGGGCATATTGAGTCCATGAAAGATTGAATTTTTTGTCCCAAGTTAGCGGAAAGGGAGACTTTGTGAGAAAAAAAAAAAAAATCAATTTCCGCTAACTTGTGCCCAAAAATTTTTTTTTCTATGAACTCGCCATGCCCCTCATTGAATACCTTGGGGTGTCTTCTTTCCAAAATGGGGTCACATGTGGGGTATTTATACTGCCCTGGAATTTTAGGGGCCCTAAAGCGTGAGAAGAAGTCTGGGATCCAAATGTCTAAAATGCCCTCATAAAAAGAATTTGGGCCCCTTTGCGCATCTAGGCTGCAAAAAAGTGTCACACATGTGGTATCGCCGTACTCAGGAGAAGTTGGGCAATGTGTTTTGGGGTGTCTTTTTACATATACCCATGCTGGGTGAGATAAATATCTTGGTCAAATGCCAACTTTGTATAAAAAAATGGGAAAAGTTGTCTTTTGCCGAGATATTTCTCTCACCCAGCATGGGTATATGTAAAATGACACCCCAAAACACATTGCTGAACTTCTCCTGAGTACGGCAATACCACATGTGTGACACTTTTTTGCAGCCTAGGTGGGCAAAGGGGCCCACATTTCAAAGAGCACCTTTAGGATTTCACAGGTCATTTTTTACACATTTTGATTTCAAACTACTTCTCACGCATTAGGGCCCCTAGAATGCCAAGGCAGTATAACTACCGCACAAGTGACTCCATTTTGGAAGGAAGACACCCCAAGGTATTCCGTGAGGGGCATGGCGAGTTCCTAGAATTTTTTATTTTTTGTCACAATTTAGCGGAAAATGATGATTTTTTTTATTTAATTTTTTTCTTACAAAGTCTCATATTCCACTAACTTGTGACAAAAAATAAAAACTTCTATGAACTCACTATGCCCATCACGAAATACCTTGTGGTGTCTTCTTTCCAAAATGGGGTCACTTGTGGGGTAGTTATACTGCCCTGGCATTCTAGGGGCCCTAATGTGTGGTAAGTAGTTTGAAATCAAAATCTGTAAAAAATGGCCGGTGAAATTCGAAAGGTGCTCTTTGGAATGTGGGCCCCTTTGCCCAACTAGGCTGCAAAAAAAGTGTCACACATGTGGTATTTCCGTACATAGGAGAAGTTGGGCAATGTGTTTTGGGGTGTCATTTTACATTTACCCATGCTGGGTGAGATAAATATCTTGGTCAAATGCCAACTTTGTATAAAAAAATGAGAAAAGTTGTCTTTTGCCAAGATATTTCTCTCACCCAGCATGGGTATATGTAAAATGACACCCCAAAACACATTGCCCAACTTCTCCTGAGTACGGCAATACCACATGTGTGACACTTTTTTGCAGCCTAGGTGGGCAAAGGGGCCCACATTCCAAAGAGCACCTTTCGGATTTCACCGGCCATTTTTTTTACAGATTTTGATTTCAAACTACTTACCACATATTAGGGCTCCTAGAATTCCAGGGCAGTATAACTACCCCACAAGTGACCCCATTTTGGAAAGAAGACACCCCAAGGTATTTCGTGATGGGCATTAGTGACTTGTGACAAAAAATAAAAACTTCCATGAACTCACTATGCCCATCAGAGAATACTTTAGGGTGTCTACTTTCCGAAATGGGGTCATTTGTGGGGTGTTTGTACTGTCTGGCCATTGTAGAACCTCAGGAAACATGACAGGTGCTCAGAAAGTCAGAGCTGCTTCAAAAAGCGGAAATTCACATTTTTGTACCATAGTTTGTAAACGCTATAACTTTTACCCAAACCATTTTTTTTTTTTACCCAAACATTTTATTTTTATCAAAGACATGAAGAACAATTAATTTAGAGAAAAATTTATATATGGATGTCGTTTTTTTTGCAAAATTTTACAACTGAAAGTGAAAAATGTAATTTTTTTGCAAAAAAATCGTTAAATTTCGATTCATAACAAAAAAAATAAAAATGTCAGCAGCAATGAAATACCACCAAATGAAATCTCTATTAGTGAGAAGAAAAGGACGTAAAATTCATTTGGGTGGTAAGTTGCATGACCGAGCAATAAACAGTGAAAATAGTGTAGTGCAAAAGTGTAAAAAGTGGCCTGGTCATTAAGGGTGTTTAAGCTAGGGGGGCTGAAGTGGTTAAATTGAAATTACTGTATAATACTTTAAAGTATGTATAATTTTGTGGCACCAAATGGCTCCTATAGGAGTTATCATCTTATTTCCATCAGGCAGACCAGCTGATGCATTATACTTTATTCATCAAAATGACTGATAAAAGCAGAAAACAATAGTAAAACTTATAACTAGAGTTGAGCGAACACCTGGATGTTCGGGTTAGAGAAGTTCGGCCGAACTTCCCGGAAATGTTCAGGTTCGGTATCCGAACCCGACCCGAACTTCGTCCCGAACCCGAACCCCATTGAAGTCAATGGGGACTCGAACTTTTCGGCACTAAAAAGGCTGTAAAACAGCCCAGGAAAGGGCTAGAGGGCTGCAAAAGGCAGCAAAATGTAGTTAAATCCCCTGCAAACAAATGTGGATAGGGAAATGAATAAAAATAAAAATAAAATAAATAAAAATTAACCAAAATCAATTGGAGAGAGGAGGCAGAGGAGAGAGGTCCCATAGCAGAGAATCAGGCTTCATGTCAGCAGAGAATCAGTCTTCATGTCATAGCAGAGAATCTGGCTTCATGTCACCCACCACTGGAACAGGCCACTGTCAGATATTTAGGCCCAGGCACCCAGGCAGAGGAGAGAGGTCCCATAACATAGAATCTGGCTTCATGTCAGCAGAGAATCAGTCTTCATGTCATAGCAGAGAATCAGGCTTCATGTCACCCACCACTGGAACAGGCCACTGTCAGATATTTTTAGGCCCCGGCACCCAGACAGAGGAGAGGTTCATTCAACTTTGGGTTGCCCCGCAATATAATGGTAAAATGAAAATAAAAATAGGATTGAATGAGGAAGTGCCCTGGAGTACAATAATATATGGTTAAGGGGAGGTAGTTAATGTCTAATCTGCACAAGGGATGGACAGGTCCTGTGGGATCCATGCCTGGTTCATTTTTATGAACGTCAGCTTGTCCACATTGGCTGTAGACAGGCGGCTGCGTTTGTCTGTAATGACGCCCCCTGCCGTGCTGAATACACGTTCAGACAAAATGATGGCCGCCGGGCAGGCCTGCACCTCCAAGGCATAAAAGGCTAGCTCTGGCCACGTGGACAATTTGGAGACCCAGAAGTTGAATGGGGCCGAACCATCAGTCAGTACGTGGAGGGGTGTGCACAGGTACTGTTCCACCATGTTAGTGAAATGTTGCCCCCTGCTAACACGTTCCGTATCAGGTGGTGGTGCAGTTAGCTGTGGCGTGGTGACAAAGCTTTTCCACATCTCTGCCATGCTAACCCTGCCCTCAGAGGAGCTGGCCGTGACACAGCTGCGTTGGCGACCTCTTGCTCCTCCTCTGCCTTCGCCTTGGGCTTCCACTTGTTCCCCTGTGACATTTGGGAATGCTCTCAGTAGCGCGTCTACCAACGTGCGCTTGTACTCGCGCATCTTCCTATCACGCTCCAGTGCAGGAAGTAAGGTGGGCACATTGTCTTTGTACCGTGGATCCAGCAGGGTGGCAACCCAGTAGTCCGCACACGTTAAAATGTGGGCAAATCTGCTGTCGTTGCGCAGGCACTGCAGCATGTAGTCGCTCATGTGTGCCAGGCTGCCCAGAGGTAAGGACAAGCTGTCCTCTGTGGGAGGCGTATCGTCATCGTCCTGCGTTTCCCCCCAGCCACGCACCAGTGATGGGCCCGAGCTGCGTTGGGTGCCACCCCGCTGTGAACATGCTTCATCCTCCTCCACCTCCTCCTCATCCTTGTCCTCCTCGTCCTCCAGTAGTGGGCCCTGTCTGGCCACATTTGTACCTGGCCTCTGCTGTTGCAAAAAAACTCCCTCTGAGTCACTTCAAAGAGACTAGCCTGAAAGTGCTAAAAATGACCCCTCTTCCTCCTCCTCCTCCTGGGCCACCTCCTCTTCCATCATCGCCCTAAGTGTTTTCTAAATGAGACATAGAAGTGGTATTGTAACGCTGATAACGGCGTCATCGCCACTGGCCATGTTGGTGGAGTGCTCGAAACAGCGCAACAGGGCACACAGGTCTCGCATGGAGGCCCAGTCATTCGTGGTGAAGTGGTGCTGTTCCGCAGTGCGACTGACCCGTGCGTCCTGCAGCTGAAACTCCACTATGGCCTGCTGCTGCTCGCACAGTCTGTCCAGCATGTGCAAGGTGGAGTTCCACCTGGTGGGCAATTCGCATATGAGGCGGTGAGCGGGAAGTTACGCTGTAGCGCAGACAGGCGAGCAGCGGCAGGATGTGAACGCCGAAGCGCGAACAGACGGCCCGCACTTTATGCAGCAGCTCTGACATGTCGGGGTAGTTGCGAATGAACTTCTGCACCACCAATTTCAGCACATGCGCCAGGCAAGGGATGTGCGTCAAATCGGCTAGTCCCAGAGCTGCAACAAGATTTCGCCCATTATTGCACACCACCAGGCCGGGCTTGAGGCTCACCGGCAGGAGGAGGAAGCTGAGTAGGAGGAGACAGGAGGCAAAGAATGTTGCCCTGCGATCCTTGGCGGCGGAAGGACGTGCGCCAAACAGCTCTCCGCCTGGGGCCCAGCCGCCACTACATTTACCCAGTGTGCAGTTAGGGAGATATAGCGTCCCTGGCCGTGCTTACTGGTCCACGTATCTGTGGTTAGGTGGACCTTGCCACAGATGGCGTTGCGCAGTGCACAATTGATTTTATCGGATACTTGGTTGTGCAGGGAAGGCACGGCTCTCTTGGAGAAGTAGTGCCGGCTGGGAACAACATACTGTGGGACAGCAAGCGACATGAGCTGTTTGAAGCTGTCTGTATCCACCAGCCTAAATGACAGCATTTCATAGGCCAGTAGTTTAGAAATGCTGGCATTCAGGGCCAGGGATCGAGAGTGGCTAGGTGGGAATTTACGCTTTCTCTCAAATGTTTGTGAGATGGAGAGCTGAACGCTGCCGTGTGACATGGTTGAGATGCTTGGTGACGCAGGTGGTGGTGTTGGTGGTACATCCCATGTTTGCTGGGCGGCAGGTGCCAACGTTCCTCCAGAGGCGGAAGAAGAGGCCGAGGCGGCGGCAGCAGCAGAAGAGGCCGAGGCGGCAGCAGCAGAAGAGGTAGCAGGGGGAGCCTGAGTGACTTCCTTGTTTTTAAGGTGTTTACTCCACTGCAGTTCATGCTTTGCATGCAGGTGCCTGGTCATGCAGGTTGTGCTAAGGTTCAGAACGTTAATGCCTCGCTTCAGGCTCTGATAGCACAGCGTGCAAACCACTCGGGTCTTGTCGTCAGCACATTGTTTGAAGAAGTGCCATGCCAGGGAACTCCTTGAAGCTGCCTTTGGGGTGCTCGGTCCCAGATGGCGGCGGTCAGTAGCAGGTGTAGTCTCTTGGCGGCGGGTGTTCTGATTTTGCCCACTGCTCCCTCTTTTGCTACGCTGTTGGCTCGGTCTCACCACTGCCTCTTCCTCTGAACTGTGAAAGTCAGTGGCACGACCTTCATTCCATGTGGGGTCTAGGACCTCATCGTCCCCTGCATCGTCTTCCACCTAGTCTTGATCCCTGACCTCCTGTTCAGTCTGCACACTGCAGAAAGACGCAGCAGTTGGCACCTGTGTTTCGTCATCATCAGAGACGTGCTGAGGGGGTATTCCCATGTCCTCATCATCAGGAAACATAAGTAGTTGTGCGTTAGTGCATTCTATCTTATCCACCCCTGGGGAAGGGCTAAGTGGATGCCCTTGGGAAACCCTGCCAGCAGAATCTTCAAACAGCATAAGAGACTGCTGCATAACTTGAGGCTCAGACAGTTTCCCTGATATGCATGGGGGTGATGTGACAGACTGATGGGCTTGGTTTTCATGCGCCATCTGTGCGCTTTCTGCAGAAGACTGGGTGGGAGATAATGTGAACGTGCTGGATGCACTGTCGGCCACCCAATTGACTAATGCCTGTACCTGCTCAGGCCTTACCATCCTTAGAACGGCATTGGGCCCCACCAAATATGGCTGTAAATTCTGGCGGCTACTGGGACCTGAGGTAGTTGGTACACTAGGACGTGTGGCTGTGGCAGAATGGCCACGTCCTCTCCCAGCACCAGAGGGTCCACTAACACCACCATGACCATGTCCACGTCTGCGTCCCTTACTAGATGTTTTCCTCATTGTTACCGTTCACCACAATAAGAAAAATATTATTAATGTATTGAATAAAAATTCAGGCCTTTTTTTACAGACACCTAACACTATCTGGCTATCTATTTAGGTACCGTATTACACTAATACAGGCACACCAGTAATGACAGATTTAGCTGAATATAAATGTGAGGCCTATTTTTTAGACGCTGTGTGACAGGTATACGTTTATTCACAGAATTAGACTTGGATCTGCACTGTAGCGTGTGTGTTAAGTTTTTCAGAATGACCCTATCAGCACCTTGAATCTAATATACCCTTTTAGTGATAGATTTAAAGTAGGCCTGATACAGCAGAAACCACTAATTTTGAGAATTGCAAATTTGGGAATTGTTTTTCAACCCAGAACAAAAACTGTGCTTTGACGGTCACTAAAAATAACTGGACCAGCTCAAACAGTACAGATTTGGATGAATATAAATGTCAGGCCTATTTTTTAGGCGCTGGGTGACAGGCTCAACTTGCCCCTGATGTAGTATATGGCCAAAAAATAACCACACTATTGATGGTTATATGCACTTGGGTGACACAGGCTCAGCCTGCACCTGATGTAGTATATGGCCAAAAAATAACCACACTATTGATGGTTAAATGCACTTGATGAAAGCTTGACCCTGATGTAGGATATAGCAAAAAATAACCACACTATTGATGGTTAAATGCACTTGGTGGTAGCTTGTGCTGGCGCACCACAAGCCACAAAATGGCCGCCGATCACCCCAGAAAAAAGTGACTGAAAAACGCTCTGGGCAGCCTAAAAACACTGAGCAATTGAATAGAAGCAGTTCAATGATCCACAGCTGTAGATCGATCACTGAATGAAGTCTTTTGGAGGAGTTAATCTGCCTAATCTCGCCCTAACGTCGCAGCTGCAACCTCTCCCTACACTTGTATCAGCAGAGTGACGTGCAGCGCTACGTGACCCAGGCTTATATAGATGCTGGGTCACATGCTGCACTGGCCAATCACAGCCATGCCAATAGTAGGCATGGCTGTGATGGCCTCTTGGGGCAAGTAGTATGACGCTTGTTGATTGGCTGCTTTGCAGCCTTTTAAAAAGCGCCAAGAAAGCGCCGAACACCGAACCCGAACCCGGACATTTACGAAAATGTTCAGGTTCGGGTCCGTGTCACGGACACCCTAAAATTCGGTTCGAACACGAACTATACAGTTCGGGTTCGCTCATCCCTATGCACAACCCCTTTAAGCTAAATTATTTTCAAACTCATTGAGCAGTTAGGAAAATACAGGACTAAAGACCATGCCATCAATACAGCTCTCCGATTGATTCACTTTGAAGCAGATACACTGAAAGTAAAAGCTGTAGGGGAAAAGCTTAAAAAAATAAAAAAAATAAAAAAAAGATTTTTAGAACAAAATTTGTAGAGTTCAATAGCAAAAAAGGCCCCAAAATTGTCCATAGCCTTTAAAGGGGTTATCCCATGATTAATGCTAAAAATTAAAACGAGACATCATATAGTGCACAACAGTCTCTTTCTAACAAAGCTAGAACCAGATCTATCTCCATTTATTGCTCCAGTTATTTCAAGCTGGCAGCTCGGTGGCGTGTCCTTTCTAAGATGTGTGTCCTTTTGCTGCAGCTGGTAGCAGCCGAAGTATGGAATAAGCATGTGAATCCACTTCACTGGGGTGGACAGAGAAATTAGAAACAGGACAATCAGAAGATGGCGCCATGCAGATAGATTTCATTGGATAGCTCAGTATCTATAATAAATTATTAATTACATGAAATTCCGAAAATATTGAGATCCAGGTGCTGGTTTGAAAAAAGTAGAATATTTTTTGTGGGACAGCCCCTTTAACATTATAACAGAGACTAGTTACATCTATGTAGTTATTATGTATGATTATTTTTCCTCAATAGAAGTGCTCTCTTCAGCTTTGTCTCAAATTATTCTTCCATTTCTGTTGCCTGGACAAAAACAACATAACAAATAACTCAATAGAACAGTGTCAAAAGACCCCAATACACAATAGGGCTCCCAAATATTATTACACTCCGTATTAAATACTAATTACAACACCTACAATAAGTATTGCACAGTGCTACATAAATGCAAAAATATATGATCTTTATTAGTTCAAATCAGTTAAAAGTAATAAATACTAAATAATGGTGGCAGACATATACAGACAGGTAAAACACACTGTCGATAATTAGACATCATAACCTCCTGGACTAATAGTAACATTAACTATACTGGCTGCTAGGAGATGTTTGTATACCCTAGGGGTATTTGATCACACTGGTCGGTATTAATTTACTTATTCTATACAGGATTACTGGACTGTTGCATTACCGTGTTACTTTCCTCTGATTTTTTGTGTATTAATATGGTGGTTATGCTTTGCACTTTATTATGCTATATGTGACACATTATATTCAGAGTATAGTTAATGTTACTATTAGTCCAGGAGGTTATGATGTCTAATTATCGACAGTGTGTTTTACCTGTCTGTATATGTCTGCCACCGTTATTTAGTATTTATTACTTTTAACTGATTGGCACTAATAAAGATCATATATTTGTGCATTTATTTAGCACTTCGTAATACTAATTGTAGGTGTTATCAATATCAAAAGGTGAAAGTGTTACGACAGCTCACGTACAAGGAACAAATGTTGCTTTAATGTCCGCAGTGTGTCAGCTTCCTTATTGACTAAAGAATTATGATAGGTTGTGGCAATAATTTTCTATAAGTATATAAGGGAATCTAATGTGCTGAACCATTCATTAGTCAAGATGGAGACTCTGACTATATTACTTCTCTGTGCCCATCTGACTTTGAACCTTCCCTCAGTAATAGGTGAGCAAAGATGATTTTCAGTCATTAATAATTTTATAGACTAGTACTAATATATATATACAGAATTTTATATATAAAGGATATATAAGGATAAGGCTACTTTCACACTTGCGTTCGGAGCGGATCCGTCTGGTGTCTGCACAGACGGATCCGCTCCTATAATGCAAACGATGGTATCCGTTCAGAACGGATCCGTCTGCATTATAGTTCAGAAGAAATTCTAAGTCTGAAAGTTAGTCAGACAGATCCGTCCAGACTTTGCATTGAAAGTCAATGGGGGACAGATCCATTTGAAATTGAGCCATATTGTGTCAACTTCAAACGGATCCGCCCCCATTGACTTAAATTGTAAGTCTGGACGGATCCGTTTGGCTCCGCACGGCCAGGAAGACACCCGAACGCTTCAAGCTGCGTTCGGGTGTCCACCTGCTGAGCGGAACGGAGGCCAAGCGGAGGAAGACTGAGGCATTCTGAGCAGATCCGCATCCACTCAGAATGCATTAGGGCTGGACGGATCCGTTCGGGGTAGCTTGTGAGAGCCTTCAAACGGAGCTCACAAGCGGAGCCCCGAACGCTAGTGTGAAAGTAGCCTAAATAAGGATAAAAAGGCAGCACTCCAAAAATAGGTGAAAAAATGGATGCCTTTATTCACCCATGTTATCAGCAATGTTTCAGCTCTACTCAATGGAGCCTTTTTGACAAAGGCTCCATTGAGTAGAGGTAAAACGTTGCTGATAACATGGGTGAATAAAGACACCCACTTTTTTCACCTATTTTTGAAATGCTGCCTCTTTATCCTTTTTTACATACGGAGGATCCTGGTCACCAATCCCTGGAGAGTGCTGCCTTTTGATATATATATATATATATATATATATATATAAAAGACAAAAAAGTTCAGTGGCAGCACCGTCAGAGGAAAAGCTATGGGTGCAGCTGGCCCAATGTGGATAAAGCCAATCCAAATAGATAAAATTGCAAAAAAGGGCAGCACTCCAGAAAGTAAAAGAAGAAAAAACTTTAATTACCCATATGTGGGACAGGCGACGTTTCGGCTCAATGTGTGAGCCTTTCTCAAGCGGTGTGTACAGACAAAACACAGAGTATATATGCCAGTAAGTGAATACAATCATTGTGCAATACAGGTGTGCTCAATACATAATAATTGAGATAATCAAGTCTAAAATACAGTGCATATAGAATTACAATAAATCACATGATTAAAAAACAGTGCATGATCATATAGTAAGTGAATAATTAAAAAATACATATAGCATACAGTGAATTATGCAAAAACATAAGAGGACTTCATAATTACCAATCATACAGTAAGTGATGTCAGCTGTGTACGCTGATAAAGTGCTTAAGTGCTTACTACGTAGGTCCGGCAGACGGAGGGTGAAGGAGGATACAAAACATGCATGGCTGTCATGATACATGCGGTGCGGCGTGCCTGTGGTGTGACTGCGCATGTCACAATGACGTACATGCCGTACTTCCGGGTGGCGATGTGCCTGTAACACCGCAGCTGCGCATTGGCCTTCTGATGTCTCTTACGCCATCTTGGATCAGGGCATCCTGCCTGCATTGCCAGGGACCTCTGTTAGTCACAGCCGATGAATGACAAATAAAGGTGGGGGCACATAACAGTGCTCCTAAATCCTATATTAGTGGCTGAGTGAGTGCAGAAACGGGACACCACAACAACAAAGCTGCAGCCCACTTCCGCGGTCCCAGATCAGTTGCGCACCCACACGTAAGTGTGGGGTCACACTGTATCCGTGATCAATACCCACTCATAGCCACCCCATAGGGGAGGGATCTCCTCCTGTACACCTATTATGTACACAACAGACTGTCATCACAGAGGCACCCAAATGCCTCTACAAGCATAAGGATGTACTGACAAAAGGAGACTATCCATGTGAAGGCTTACCGTCCACACCTACAGCCTCATATCTCCTCACTCCATGCTCCGTGGCCCACCTACCGCAGACTAAAAAAAGAAGAAAGAAAGAAAAAGAAAAAATAAGTATAACGATTATACAAAATGAATCAAAGATATTAAAAAGAAACAAGTTTTGTTGTCTTATACACGAATCTCACAATATACACAATAGCGATCAACACCACAATATACGGCATGGAGGCAAGCCACAAGCCCTAACCCACCCCAATCCTATAGTCCACGTTTAGACCATAGGGTTTGAGGGAATTAAGGGTGTGGATCCACCTCAACTCCCGTCTGTTGAGGAGATTAGCCCTGTTGCCACCTCTTCTGGGCATGGGAATAAAATCAATAATACAACACCTAAGGTCTCTTTCAGTGTGTTTTAGGTCCGTAAAGTGTTTAGACACTGGCAAGTCAAGCCGTTTTTTTCTTATGCTTAGACGATGATTATTAAGCCGTGTCTTAAAATCAGTAGTCGTCTCGCCTACGTAGATTAAATTACATGGACATATGAGTGCATAAATGATGTAGCTGGAGTCACAAGTTAAGTAATATCGTATCGGGTATGTTACCCCAGTTTGTGGGTGTACAAAATTTCTACCTTTTACGATATATTTGCAATTTACACATGATAAGCATGGGAAGCATCCTGTGCTATTTGATGTCAATGTTGTCTGTCTCGATTTTTTTATAGTCCCCACGTCAGCCTTAACTAACTGATCTTTGATACTTTTAGATCTGCGGTAGGACATTAAGGGTGGTGTGTGAAATTCCTTTACAGCACTATGGCAACCACCCAATATACCCCAATGGCGTCGGATGATATTCCCTATTGCTATACTCTGTTCCGAGTACATGGAGACAAAAGGTATTCTGGTCGATTTTGTTTGGCGTACCTTATTGGAAAGAGTATCGTTCCTGTCTAATTTCATGACCAGTTCTTTTTTATCATGCAGCAATTTGGAGGGATATCCTCGTTGCTTGAACTTGTTGGTTAATACATCAAGTGTGTTATCTAACTGGTCTTGATCTGAGACTATACGTCTGGCTCTTAAGTACTGGGAATAGGGCAAAGATCTAATCATATTTTTGGGATGATTACTACTGTACGTCAACAGTGTGTTCCTGTCGGTCGGTTTTGTAAAAAGTGCCGTGTGCAACTTACCGTCCGTCAGGAACACAAGTGTGTCCAGAAACTGCATTTCAGTATGGGAATGCACTAAGGTGAACTGAAGTGCTTTGTCAAACCCATTGAGGAATTCGTGAAATTCGCAGAGCTGGTCAATGGTGCCAGTCCAGATGAGGAAGATGTCGTCTATGTACCGCCACCACGCCATAGCATGCTTGAAGTGGCGGCTTCCATAGACGACATCCTCCTCAAATCGACGCATAAAGATATTCGCATAAGTTGGGGCCACGTTGGACCCCATTGCCACGCCCTGCTCCTGCATATAGTAAGAGTCTTGGAAAAGAAAATAATTGGATCTCAGGACAATTTCAAGGAGGGACAAAATAAAATGTTGAGCTTGACTGGTCATAGAAGATCTATCTAGCATGTAGGAAACTGCTGATAATCCCTTGCAGTGATCAATTGAGGTGTAGAGAGAGGTGACATCAAAAGATGCTAACGTCACCCCCTGTACACCCGCTAAATCGATCTTCTGCAACTTCAATAGGAAATCGGTGGTATCTTGTATAAAAGAACTACCACCACATGCAAAACTGCGTAGTATCCTGTCCAGAAAAATGGCAACATGGCTAAAAATTGAATCAGACCCTGATACAATAGGTCGACCGGGGGGATCGATGAGAGACTTGTGGATCTTAGGCAACACATACAGTACCGGAGTAACTGGATGCGTTACTGTAAGATAATCCACAAGTCCCTCATCTATGATCCCCGCGTCTATGGCCATAGTCAACACATTTTTAATTGACTCAGCGATTTTAAACTTAGGGTCAGCATCAATGGGCCTGTAGATGGTATTGTCGCTCAATTGTCTCAATACCTCTGCAACATATTTGCAGGTGTCTAATACAACCACCGCACCACCTTTGTCAGCGGCCTTGATAGTAAGTGCGGGGTCACGTTTTAATTCATTGAGAGCAGCAATCTCATCAACAGTTACATTGGGGCGACCGAAAGGTTGTGGAGAGTGTGTCTCTCTTAATGTCTGGATATCAGACTTAACCGCAGCCATGTATGCCTCAATGGCAGGATCACAAATGGCAGGATTAAAATTACTTCCAAGTGAGAGATCGAACATGCCAAGAGAGAACTCGCTCATCTTGGCATGCTCAATCCGCTCCTTGTTCTGGAACCAGACCTTAAGTTTGATGGCCCGGAAAAAAGCATGAAGATCAAAGTCAAGCTCAAACCAATTTGCAACAGATCTTGGGCAAAAAGAAAGTCCCTTACTGAGAACACTCACTTGAGAGTTGGTCAAGTCCTTTGATGAAAGATTTATTACAATTATTTCTTCCTGGGTGGAATGTTCCTGCCCGGTGTTGGTCGTGGCTTGTTGCTGCGAAGCCTTTTGGTGCCTTCGATGTCTGTAGCCTCCACGTCTGATGCGTTGCTTCCGGACATTTCCGGTTCTTTCAGGCCTAAAAAAGACTGATCAGCAGAGGGAATTTGTACATTCCTTTTCTTTTTCTTCCAGGTGTCCTTGTTGGACTGCATATTTTTATCATCCGATTGCCAGGAGTACACGTTGCCCTTCTTGTAGTCATCCGCATCGCGGTTCCATTTGGAGCGTTTTCCTTCCTCCATATCTGTACGAAAATTTTGTAGTTGGATAGACATCACATCATGAAATGCTCCATACTCTTCTGTTGTAGATAGATTGCTCAATTGTTGCTCAATTTTGGATAAATCGAGTGTCACACAAGATAATTCCTCCTGCAAATACTCAATGTTCAGCAATATAAAATCAAAAGCATAGCGGTTAGATAAAGTTTCAAATCTTGTGCAGAAAGACGGACAGCCAGAAAATAAATTGGGGCGTAAGCTGGACCTCATGCCTCTTGGGATCCGTTGTATCTT